>NC_071090.1:14764582-15047082 GCF_027358695.1 Spea bombifrons
ACTTCTTTATATGCTGCGGACTTTCCACACAAAAATTGCGTTTATCCAGGAAACACATTTCCTGCAATCCAAACATCCTTCCCTAACTAACAAATATTTCCAATCGGCTTTTTTTTGCCAATTCTCCAAATTCCAAAACGAAGGGTGTGGCCATTCTGATTCATAAGGATTTCCCCTTGCAGCCGTTGGAGGTCTGGAGGGATCCAGAGGGCCGATATATTTTCTTGAAATGTTACATAGGCAACCAAAAATTCACTTTGGCCAATGTTTATGCCCTGAATAAATCCCAAATTTCCTTCTTTAAACATGTCCTGAATGATTTGGCAGATTTTCAGGAGGGCGCGACGTTGTTAGGTGGTGACTTTAATATGGTCTTTAACCCGCTCCTTGACTGCTCGGCGAGGGTCTCCCATATCCCTTATTCCAGTATCAATTCAATCAAAAGGCGTCTTTTATTAAATCAAATGACAGACACATGACGGGCCCAGCACCCCTCAGACTTAGACTACACATACTCCTCACCAGTGCATGACAGACATACCAGAATTGATTATTTCTTCTTATCTCACCATCATTTAAGTTCCCTTCTCTCTTCCGAAATTGGTACGGCAATTATAAGCGATTATGCCCCTATACACGTCTCACTGGACACTACGTCCCTGCCCCCTAGGACCTGGTCCTGGAGACTAAATGAAAACCTAATTGACAATCCCCATAATGTCTCATCACTTACCGAACACCTGCGACACTTCTTTAATGAAAACATCTCCCCCGAGGTCGATTTCCCGACCACTTGGGAGGCACACAAATCTGTTATTCGTGGCCACCTCATCAAAATGGGGACTGAGCGGAAGAAATTGGAGCGGGCTAAGATACTCTCGTTTTCCCAACAACTGGCTCGATTAGACACACAACACAAGGCTACTCGATCCCCAGATATCCTCTTACAAATACAGTCACTTCGCACCTCTTTGGCCTCCCTGTTAAATGATAAAGTTAGAAGACAATTTTTACTGACCAAAAGCTACTTTTATGATTTAGGTAATAAGCCTGGGAAGTTGTTGGCCAGGGCGTTGAGAGCTAAGCGATCTTCCACCTTTATTCCCGGAATCCGGGATGCTTCGGGCACCCTACACCACCGCACCGATAAAATAACTGAGACGTTTTACCACTATTATCACTCCCTTTACAATCTCTCTCCACCGGGTGGGTCCCCTTCGTCAGCGACTAAGTCTATAGATTCTTATCTAATGAAACATCTCCACAAACGTATTTCAGCGACTGATAGGTCCGCTTTGGACGCCCCGATTCAATTAACAGATATCGCCACGGCCCTCAAGGCGCTACCGCCGGGGAAATGTCCTGGACCAGACGGTCTCACACCACTACTACAAAAAGATGCTGCCAGTCCTCGGCCCGCAACTGGTCACCTTGTTCGAGTCCCTTGCAGCAGGAACTCCGCTCCACCCTCACACCAACTCTGCACACATCACCGTCTTCCCGAAACCCGATAAAGATAAAGACCATTGCGGTAATTATAGGCCGATTTCACTCAACACGGATCTCAAGATCCTTGAAAAATTTTGGCAACCAGATTGCAGCTGCTTATCCCAGGCCTGATCCATCTAGATCAAGTTGGGTTCGTCCCAGGGAGAGAGGCAAGGGACAATACCATAAGGGCCCTGGACCTCCTCACCCTTATCCACAGTTGGGGGGCCCTTCTCTGTTGGTCTCCACGGACCCGGAGAAAGCTTTTGACAGGGTAGCCTGGCCCTTCTTATTCGGTGTCCTCAGGAAATTGGGTGTAGGTCCCCTTTTTTATAACTTAGTCTCCTCCTTATACACTCATCCCTACTGCACGGATCAGAGTTAATGGAACCTTGTCTGATCCGGTGGCGATCTCCAATGGTACCAGGCAGGGCTGTCCCCTTTCCACTCTACTCTTCATTCTCTCATTAGAGCCGCTGGCGAACGCCATCCGTGCTGACACTTCTATTAGAGGTATTGAGGTGAGGGGAGCCTCTCATAAGTTCTCCATTTACGCGGATGATATTTTATTTACCTTTTCAGACCCCTTACTTTCCAGGGAAAGTAAGGGGTCTGAAAAGGTAAATAAAATATTTATTTTAATAAAATATATACGTGGCTGCGGCTTTAAAGCTTTTCCACGAGGTCTCCCATTTCAAAATCAATATGCAGAAATCAGAGATACTTGGTCTTAACATCCCATCCTCCATGCAAACTAAGCTTAGACGTAAATTCCCCTTTCGCTGGCAATTGACATCCATCAAGTATCTTGGTATATACCTCTCCAAGGATGTCGGTGAACTAGCCTCCCTTAACTATTACACCTTGTTGTCCGCTGTCCGTGGGGACCTCCGGAGATGGGCCTTCCCCCATGTATCTTGGTTTGGGCGTATGGGTATAATAAAAATGAACATCTTGCCACGGTTCCTATATCTTTTCCAGTCGCTCCTGATTTTTCTCCCAAAGTCCTTTTTCACATCGTGTCATAGAATGTTTACGAAATTCATATGGGATAACAAACCAGTTCGTCTGTCGTACCACCATCTCTCCAGGCCTCGTCTTCAAGGGGGCATGGGGCTGCCTGACCTAGAAATGTATTGGGTTTCCTCGCACCTCCGCAGGATGGTGGAGTGGACCCGACACTCCAACAAGCCGTGGATTCAGATCGAGAACTCTCTCTTCTCGGTCGATGTCTCGGCTATCCCGTGGATCCGGAAGCAATTCCGGACCCCTTGCATACCTCGTCACCCTACCATCTCCCCGACCCTCAGGGTGATCTCCCGGTTGTACTCTCAGGGTTCCGTGTTATCTTTCCCGAGCCCACTGTTCCCACCGGAATTCCCTCCTGGCATGCGTAATCCTACCGTTAAACCACTATTGCCAGCCGGGGCTCGGGTTCTTCGGATGTCTCATGTGACCACTGACGGACACCTCCGTCCGCTGTCCGATCTTGCACGCTCACAGTCCCCCCGCCTCTCCTGACCTTCTTCCATCGTCAACTGGGCCACTTTCTATCCACACTACTCACCGACACTTCTTTCCATAGACCACTTACACCACTGGAGACACTCTGTGAGGCCGCTGCTGAACCCGCTCATCTTTTATCCAGACTATACGCTATCTTGGTCATGTCGCGCCTTCCTGATAAGCCATACTACTTCAGACTGTGGGAACACGATTTAAACCAAGTCTTTTCTCTGGAAGACTGGGATTCCATGGTCCTTCTGATGCAGAAGGGCTCTATTTCAAGTAAGACGCAGGAAACAGCTTTCAAACTACTATCCAGGTGGTACAAGCTGCCTGTGGATTTGCACCGTTTGTTCCCCCAAGTCTCACCCATGTGCTGGAGGTGTGACCTGGCCCAGGGCACATACCTTCACATATGGTGGGAATGCTCATAGATCCGTCCTTTTTGGGACAGGGTGGAGGAGGTCATTAGGGAGGTGTGCGATCCTGACCTTAGACTCACCCCTGCGCTGGTTCTACTTCAACACACCACACAAACGTTCACTCTCCTTTCATCTTATTAATGCGGCCAGGACCGTTGTTCCCAGATTTTGGCGATCAGTTCAGCTGATCAAGGCCTGGGTTAGACAGGTTGTGTATATATGCAACATGGAGGACCTGGTGTCCACGGCCAGGGGCCGAGGTTACAAAAATGATCTAAAGTGGCTCCTCTGGAACCAATTCCTCTCGTCCCCCCGTTTCACCGCCATTCTACATTTCCAGCCCCCATCTACTCTCTAACTTGCGTTCAGGATGCCGTCCATGCGCCCAGGACCCCCTGTCCTCCACGGTCTTCTCAGTCTAGTTTATCGAACCTTACCTGTGATGGTACTCCGTTTCTTTTTGCCCTACCATGACTTAACTTGCTGTCATTTTCCTCATACCGCCGAGCCGCCTGCCGGGAGGGGAAGGCTTTTCGTCAAGATACATAAATGCTTATTTATTCTCATGTACCGCCTTCCCTCCCCCACTTCCCTTATTTTTGTTCTTCCCCTCCCTCCTTTTGTTCCTCTGGTTGTCATACCCCCGCTACAGGGAAATTACCTTGGACCACATTGTGGGGTTACCTTCCATTGCTCACTGTACGATCCTGTGTGACTTACGCAGCTGTTTGAGGGACCTCGCTTCACCTCGAAAATTTCCTAGCCTAGGGGTATAGTTCTATTAATCGTACTGTTCTATGACTATTTGTTCACTTCTCATTGTGACTCTTTGGTCCACTACAATGGCTGTTACTGTGTCACTATGTATCCATGTTTCAGCAATGTACTGCACTTATTTTGCAACTTTGTTGCTCACGTACTATGTACCGAGTCCTTTATGTGCGTTTTCAATGTACCTTTGTATGGTATCTTGCTGTATCATTGTGATTATGTGTCATTGTACTATTATAAATAAATGAGACTTGAAAAAAAAACTCCATGATCGCAGGAGTATTAGAACTTAGTCCAACGATTGATGTTACTTCTGGAGAATCATCCTCTTGTGAGTGATCATACTTAAGAATTATTCTAGCTTCGGAGCTTGAATAATTGGCATTTTAATAGAGACAGAAGGAGGGTATTTGCATAGCTCTCTTTGCTGTCACCAAACAGCAGCAAAAAAACAAGAATAGCAAACTTGTAAACCAATCAGAACACAGGTGAGCCCATATAAGCCCCCAGTATGTATACTGTATACATAGTAACACAAATTCCAATGCTGGAGAAAATTCCCAGACCAAAAGGAACAGAGATAACAATCCACTGGCTGAAATGGAAAAAAGGGAGGGAGGGAAATACTGCAATTTTAACACTAGAAACACAGAGCTAGAGCTGCTGAAGGTAGAGGTGAAAATAAAAAGGTACAAAAAATAGAGGCCTGTGACCAATCTGCCGCCCACAAGATGTCTGACAGGTTCCACCTGCTGCAAGTGCAGTTGATGCTCCCCTGACTGAGTGGGCACCAAAGGAGTACTTGATGCCTGCCAAGGACAGGAGCCACTTAACCCATCTTGGTGAGTAGGTGAGGAGACTGGACGAAAATGTTTAACATAAAAAATTAGCAGTTGTGCCGCAGAGCTCGACTGAAGAGAAGCTGTGAAAGAAAGATATGTGCAAAGACACCTAGCAACACAAAGCTTAGGGTCATCCTTAAAGGATAAAAGACCAATGACGAGTGAGTCTTGGTTTGTCTGTGAATAGCAAAAACCACACCAAGAGAGCTGTAATAACTCCCAGAGATCACCCAGATGTATCCTCCTGTTGTCCCCGAAATCACTTCCAGCACCAGTCAGCATGCATACCTTGGAACCCTGCTATGTGTACCCAATAAGTAGACACAACTACCTTGAATTGAGTACAGCAGGAATGAACAGTTTATTGTTGTAAAACATAGACTCCTATATCCACAGAACTTCATTAACATAAATTAACATTGATAAACAGGTACATGTAGACAACCCAACCTATAATCCCCTTTAGCTACTGAATCTCCCCCTGGCAGCAATCCTGTTAATGGGATTAGTTTACACAATGGAGTTCCTGCCTGTGCAATCTTTGTATAGCAGCCAGGCTGGAGCCATCTTTGGCTACCTTTGGGCCTTGTATGACAGGTCATTCTGTCACCCTTCTGAAAAAAAGATATGGCATTAGCCTCAAAACGTACGGACATCCAAAACTCTACAAAATGATAACATGCACAGAAGCAAAGTAAGCTTAGCCGGCAATTGTTGTAGAGACAACAAATCGTTATCAGGCCACAAGTGCAAAATTCAAGGACAACCGCTACATCCCCGAGTGTCTCATAGCGAGGAGTTGGGTGTCTAGACAAGGGGATACCCCACAGAAGGCAACAAACCAAAGGGTCTTTCCTGACAATTTCACCAGCAGAACCTACAGGGCCACTAAAAATAGCAGACTGAAATGAATAGGAACAATAGGATTTGCCTTCAACGAAAAAAATCCGGCAAGACATTCTGGATATAGGTCACAGGTGCCGAATGGGAATCCACCTGTTGTCCCAAGCACCTAGAATGCCAGACTCTGCAAGCCACAAGATAGGATTTAAGCATACCTAGTGCCCAAGAGTATCAGAGAAAGGTCTCAGCCATTTCCTATAACGAAGCTGGAACCAAGCAATCAAGTGCAAGAGACCTTCTAGGGTTGGAGGGTGTGGCTGATCTTCCGGAACCAAGAGGAGTAAAGGGAAAACTAGTAGTGTCAAGGGATCTTGGATGGAAGTTTCCAGGAGAGTTGGGAACCAAGGCACAGTGGATTAACTAGAACCAGCGATGCTCGGATTTCGAGATCGAAAAACACTTGTCTGTGGAGCCTGGCATTCACTGGAATACGTATCACACAATCCATGTGGTCGCAAATGGTGTCCCAACATTGAGAAAACAATAGGAGGTCGCCTATCTATATGATGGAACGGATACCTCTGGTTGTCATGTTTGCCTTCTAATCGGCCAGATTATTTTTATCTGGAGGTGGCTCGATATATATTCAAGAGAAGCTTGAGATCAAATGGATTATTTGCTAACAGTCTTCAGAAGTCTTTCTCTTCTTTTAAATGTAGGAGCTCTTTTGACCCTCACACTAACATATTCAAATTATTTGCTCAAAATACGGCTACCGAGATCGTCAAACTTTAGGCAGAGCCTGATGCTCGCAAATTTAACCTAAGGCTAAATTATTGGCACTCCAACCATTGGCTAAAGACCCCTCAATAGTGATCCATCTGACTGATGAAGGGGGCGATACTCTCCGACACTGCAACCAGAGCCGGCCTTAAGTGTTCTGGTGCCCTGTGCGGGCTACTCCTGTGGCGCCCCCCCATCCCAAAAAAAGGAAAGGAAAAAAATCTTGTCACAAAACTCCCCTTTCTCACTATATACCACCTCTGCCCCATCTCACTGCCTCCCCCCTGCCCCATCTCACTGCCCCCTCTCTGCCTCCCCCCTGCCCTTTCTCACTGCCTTCCTCTCACCCCTCTTCTCATTATTGTTACTTACCTTGTTGAGTCCTGCGGTGGGAGGCGTCCGTCTTCTCGCTCTGGATGTTAAATAGCATGAAACGATGGCACTGCGACTGAGTCACGGAGAGCGAGGGGCGCCAATCGGTTGCTGAAAAGTTCACTATCAACCGCTCGGCGCCCCTGCCCGGGACTTAAATTAAAGCATCGTTTTTTTTGTTGTTTTAACTTTATTTAACATCCTCCATGTTAAATACAGTAAAAAAAAAAACTTTAACATGGAGGATTTAAATAAAAAAAACAAAACAAAAATAACCTGATGTTTTAATTTTAAGTCCCGGGCAGGCGCCCCTGTTGCCATGGCGCCCTGTGCGGCCGCACAGGTCGCACACCCCTAAGGCTGGCCCTGACTGCAACATAAAATTGCGGCATCAGAATTGGAAGGCCTTGTGAACTCTACACTACATGAGGAAAATTGATGAAACATTAGATTTTTTTGTTTGAATGGCACCCAATTTGTCCAGTGATGTACACGTCCATGAATACACTCGCTGTCCTGGTAGACCTATTATATCTGCCCAAGGTAGCCTTTTTAGAGCCAAGTGGTTGGATTTTCACCTTAGGGGAATTGTCAATACCCTCACCACTTGGTTATAAAATACTCCAGATTTTTTGGAATGGATTCAGAAGGTACATAATCCTCATCCTAAATGGATATTGGTCACCATGTACGTGACCAGTCTATAAACAATCATACCACATGCTGAGTATTTGGAAATGATACATACTAAACATTTTAGAAGCCTGGGAATATAACTGTCTCCTTATTGAGTTTTTTGCTTAGACATGTCAATATATACATGTACCAGTATGAACAAACATATCTATTATCTGAATATGGACTACATATTGCATTATATTGTTTCTTTGATTACATCTTTCTGGCTTTATGTACAAGTTCATCTTACTATGGAATTGCCATCAGCAACAGATTCAATTCTTTGATGTCAAAAATTTTCATACATGGTCTCGAGCTGGGCTTTACACCGTTTCAAAAACCGACAGAAATATAGAAAAAATAGAGCAATTGAGTTCTGATGAAACAAGAAAAGAGGCGCAAGTAAAAGAGCTAGCAAATAGATTGCATGAAAGAGGGTTCAATAAAAGTAGTAAAGAAGCAGGACTCGGTATGAAACATCCACCAAGGCCCATAAGAAACAGGACTCTGCAATGATGGTATTCTGCACTCATTTCAATCCGACGTTGCATCACGTTAAAAAAAAAAAAAAAAAAAATCATAAAACAATTGAAACAACGTGGCTAATGGCAACTCGTCACCTGAAATATTGTTCTTCGCTTTTTTGTTATAAACGGCGTGCCAACAGGGTACGGTCCGATCTCAGGCATTCCCACACAAGAGTTTCATGCTTGTTTTAAATGTCTTGGTTGTGTCACATGATCACATTTTTCCCATCCCTATACTGGCAATAGATACCATAGTAAACATGGAATTACATGTACCACTGAGTCAGTTATCTATATGCTGACTTGCCTGTGGGGTCTACGAGATTGGACCAGGGATCATAGATCTACCATTAGGACAGCATTTTGTGACATGAAAACCGACAAACCATTGGTTAAAAACTTCTTGATTCAGCATTATCAATTGACGCAGTTGCATTTTGTGGGATAGGCCATACTTCTCCTCTCACCAGAGGTAGAGATCAGTTGAATAAACTGCTGCAACACATTTCTTTTTGAATTTGAACTTTAGATACGGTGGCAACCAGAGGGTTAAACAAACAAGTTCTCATTACGTCTTTATTTTTGCCTTTTATACTAGAGGGGTTTTGTTAGTATATATAGTGTTTTGTGATACGTGTTAAGACATTTTATCGTGTCAGTACCCTATGTGAGTTGTTAGAGTACCTGCTAGAACTGATATATTACCAGTTGTTGCTTCTTTTCTACCAGGTTTTAGGGGGATGTTTTAACTGTATTCTGTTTATGCTCCTGGCTCCTCTATTCTAGTTATACCAACCCATGGGACTATGGATATCCTCTTTATGAATTTGTTAATTACATATTATTGTGATTTAAATGATACTATCTCCATTCCCAGGTCTCCTATGTTGCTATCTTTTAAACTCGACTCCGCCTGTCACCTCCAGCTCCTTCACTCCAAACCTAGCCCCTTTGAGTTTATTTGAGAACTGAAGAGAAGCAAGGTGAAGAGAAGCAAGGTGAAGAGAGAATGGGTATTTGTGAGCTGAAGATAAGGCATGTGATACAAGGAAAGATAAGGGGAAGTAAGCAGAGGTGAATAAATGGTAGTTGAATAAAGAAACGGTAAGGTAAGGGTATGCAAATTGAGGAAAGAGAAGGAAAGGTTATGTGAGTTGAGGTTAGGCAAGATAGCCAATGAGGAGTCGGGAAAGGAGATAGTAGGGCAGGGGTGAATAAGTAGGAGATGACAAAGAGGAAGAAAGGTTCCAACAAATACTATCAAAAAAATTCAAACATTACTTGGACCCAAATTTAAGAAAAGAGAAAAGGAGGCTAAGGAGAACAAGAGAAAGAAAAAGACAGATCTGAGGAGAGAGACGGGGAAAGAGGAAGGTTTTTGACCAGATTATTTAAATGACAGGCATATACAATTACCTTATGCTATAGAATAAAATTTGCAGTCCAAGAGTAAGCAGAAAATAACAAATGCTTTATTGTAATAAGAATTTGCAATTGTAAGAACTATACATTAAACAAATGTACACACAGTGTAAGAATACTTTTGTAGCAGACATACAAAAATAGAGAGGAAAACTTTACAAATATGGCTTACATGTTTGAATTTTGTATTTAATCACATAGATATTCCAAGGCTATTCTCGCTTTACTCTATTAAAAAAGGTATGCTTCAATGCTGCTTCTAGGGTTATTCTTTTGGTTGGATCATACTCCAGCATTTTTTGGATAAGATCAAACAGTTCCTGGTGATCCCGGTGGTTTGAAAGCATTAATTCCTGTTTGTGTATATACATATGGAAAGGTAAAACATTAAGACAACATTTCTATATGTAGCAATGGTTTACAAAATCACAGTTTTAACCCAATACAATAAAATAATTCTATTTACTTTTAACATTACTCCAATTAGATTTTAAAGGAAAAAAACATTAACTCCTTCAGGACCATGTCTAAGGAGCAGAGGTTTTTTTGTTGTTGTCATATTTATCATGTTTGTTAAACCATGACTCTGAACCCTGCATTTATTATAAATTGTTTTGTTCAGGGCAAATATGGCCTTCTTTTAACCCCTTCGCGACAAAGGCCGATTTTATTTTTTGTATCCTTCGTGACAACGCCTGTTTTAACATTTCTACGGTGCTCATGTTTAGCTGTAATTTTGTTCTTTCCAGTTGACTGAACCCACACAAGTTATATAGTTTTTTTTTCAGGACAAATCATTTTGATTGTACCATATCATTATTACAGAAACAAAGTATATAATACGGTGAACATTTGAGAAAAAAAAGACTGACCTTTACTTGAAAAATCTTACTCATCTAATGAAAAAACCTGGTAACTAGATTCTATTTGTCCCGAGTTTTTATGGGTTTTTTTCTGCACATTCTGGGTCAATAAGTACAAGTAGCGTTTTGCATTTTTTTCCAAATCTTCCCCATGTGCTTTTTCGGGTATCTTTGAAGCTAGCCAATGTAATTTACCCCATGAAACTATATATATATATATATATATATATATATATATATATATATATATATATATATATATATATATATATATATATATATATATATATATATATATATATATATATATATATTTTTTTTTTTTTTTTTTTATTTTTTTTTTTTTTAGACTCGACACCCCAGGATATGTTTACTGCTGGTATTTAATGGTTTCCATGCCCTTATTCTACCACCAGTCTTTGTCAAAGTTTGCGGTACTCTTTTTTTTTTTTGGCACACACATTTTGTTTAGGTATGAATTAACAGGTCACTGTCACACAACACCCCAATATGTGTTCAGCAACATCTCCTGAGTACAGTGACATGCATGGGTTTGGCGGGTTGTTTGGGGGCTAAAAATCCACATTTAGGACGTTTGCATTTTTCAAATTGGAAATGTAACATGTGGTCATCTTTCCCCCTGTACCTGGCCAATTTAATTTAACCCATCAAATCATACATTTTAACAGTATTTTAACTCTTTCTATGCGAGAATTGTTTTAAGATAAAGCTCTAATCTTAGGACTTGCTCATATAAAATATTTTGATTATATATATACACACTGTATTGGCTCGGATATAGGCCGCACCCTAAAAGTTAGGTGCTTTTTTAAAGAAAAAAATTTCTTAGTAAAAATAAAAAACACTTAGTGGAACAGATATGCTGCCACTCTGCCCTCCCCAGATATGCTGCCACTCTATCCCACTCCTGAGATATGCTGCCACTCTGCCCCCAAGAGGTCGCCCCCCTAGACTTACCGGTGCAGACTCCCCGGGGTCTTGCAGGGCCGGCGGGGGACAGCTACGTAGTATGCGTATTCAACTTCCGGTGCTGGCACTTCTGCCGTACATCGCGCAGACGTTCACCGGCTGTGGTGATGCAAGCGTTAACAATCTCTCGCTGCTGGCACGTCTGCACAATGTGCTTTAACAATCTCCCTTTGTTAAAGCACATCGTGCAGATGTGCCGGCAGCGGGGGCTGTTTACGCACATCGCCACTGCACATCTGCGCGATGTGCTTAGACAACCTCCCGTGCCGGCACTCCCCCCCCATTGAAAGTGCTGGCAGGGGAGGCTGTCTCAGCGTATCGGAGAGTAGGATGCAGGTCCCCTGCACCGCTGCAGAGGATCTGTATCCTAACCCTGCTGCCTGCCCGGCGCCCGGAACTGCATGTCCCGAAAAAGTGCGGCCTATATTCGAGCCAATACGGTGTGTGTGTATGTGTATATATATATATATATATATATATATATATATATATATATATATATATAAATCTCATTTATATTTTTTCTGGAACTGGAACGTCCCCTTGATAGCGACATCAGTGGGAAATTATTTTTACATATTACCATTTTTATTTATTTTTTTACATTTATTTTACTAATCACATTGTGATTAGAAAGCTGGGCTCCATTGACTTGCATAGTTGAATGCAGTACCTGTAACCTGCAAGCGGAGCCAGAGTTCTCAGGAAGGTCTGGAGAAACCCTCTTGGAAACTTTTTCAACTTCCTTGTTTAATTATTTATTTTTTAAGGACGCGCCACCATTTTGTCACAGCACGTCCTGGGGTGGGTGTTCCGTGCCGCTGAACGCCTTGCTATCGAGGCATTTCAGCGACACCATTGAAGTTTAGGAGGCTTTACAGCAACACCGTTTGGGTGAAGAAAGTGAACGTAGATCGTCACTAACTGGATGTTTATGGTACAGCTACAACATTCAACCATACAAATCAAAGGAGCCCAACTTTCTAATCACAATGTAATTAGTAGAAAATTAAGAAAGCCCTTCTTGCTGTGGGGGGGGGGGGAACCTTGTGTGTGTACACTAAATGAGAGGAGAAAATTACAGCTAAACACAAGCACTGCAAACATGTAAACAGCCTTGGTCACAAAGGATACAAAACCAAAAAAACAGCCCGGTCCTTAACAGGATAAGACTATGCATACTTGTTTGGTTTAGTTTTGTGCACCACTGCTGGCATAAGGTTGTAAAGTACATTTGAGCAAGTCCCTCCTCACCTGTTGTTTCTGTAAGTCAAATTGTTATATAAAGTGTAACTTGTCATGCCCTATTTACCCATTGCACAGCTCTGTGAAATATAACAGTGCTACATAAAACAATAATAATCAGAGAGTTTAACGTTTGGATCTACCCAATCACTACATTCATTTTAACATTATGGACATATGTAAATTGTTCTGACACTATTTACCTTTAAAGGCTTGCATCTCCTCCTAACGTAGCGGCCAGCAGAACTATGTTCATCCCAATCTAATCGGTCACGACAAAAATACTTGCGTTTTCTGTATAGAAAAGATTAGAGACTAAATGTTTCTGTTATGATATACAAATATAGCATTCTCCCACATAGACATCTGAATTATTGTCTAGCTTCTCAATAGCTCTTAACAATAAAGCTTTGTACTTCAGTAGGATTAAATGATTGTCATAGCTAGATAAAATTGGAATATTTTAAGAATATAAAAAAGTGATCTGACTTCATTTCTAATGTGACAGCACCACATTTTTTAATGACTTGCTTCTTTCTCCCAAGTTCTAAGTGAGTGGTTTTATTAACAGACATGTAAACTAGTTGAGGAGGGGCAGTGGGATGCTACAGGCTAACACTACTTGCCCCACAATTGTCGCATGTTTTTTTATGTGACACCTTAGTTGAAAAACAGTATATTTAGTGTGATACCAAAGTATAGTGCACAAGTACCAACAGATTAGGGAATTAGATCACTGAATTTACAGCATGGTAAAAATGAGAATGTGGCTTTAGTAGCAGTTACTGAAGCCTGGTACAATTTGGAAAATGTTGTTATACCATGACAACATAGAAAAAAAATAAAATAAACATATGCAAAAATAGCTTATTACTATTTCGTTCAGGGGAGTCCAAGTTTTTTTCTGCAGTGGGCCACTTCATCGGAAATGTATGAGTACGTGGGCCACACTCATTTTTCACGAAGAGAAAATATGACCAGTTAGCTTTATAATGCATATTAATACAGGGTTAATTTGGCGATAATGAAAAAAAGCAGTGTAAGTTTTTTTTGATCAACTTTTATATGACATACTATCAATACTAATTTACTTAAACAGTAAAACAAAGTCAGTCCACAAACCATTTGAAACAAGTTTAGCCGAAGAAAACTGCATAAGACTGGAGCACACTGTGGGTACTAGCTGGATTTAAGATGGCTGACGCACGCTGGAGTCAGGGCTCGATTAAGTGCATCATGGTGGCCATTTTATAGAAATAAATTAAATAGACAGAATCTTAACTCCTCGGCATCAATGTATACCGGATAAAGATGACATCCGTGCTCGGCAGATAATATAGGATAGAATCTTATGTGATGGGAGTAATCAGTACACTAAAAAAAAAGTCATCATACACGGGACGCCTGAAGCCACAATTTACTACCACTAATCCTTTTTAATAAAAATATGCAGATTGAAACAGAGTAAATATCACAAAACCTTTACTTTTCCTCTCACTGATTTCTGGGCCAAGAAAGTTTTGTCCTCTGAAGTGACATTAAATTCAAGAGCGGGTTTTATCTCTGGAAGTTTAAATAGTTTTTTATTCCTGCAGTAAGTAAAGTGCCAGGAAACAGACAACCAAATACATACCAGGACAGGCTCTGCCACACCGACACCCAGACACACACACCAGGACAGGCTCTGCCACACAGACATCCAAACCCACACACACCAAGACAAGCTCTGCCACACAGACACCCACACACACCAGGACAGGCTCTGCCACACAGATGCCCAAACACACACACACACACACCCCAAGAGAAGCTCTGCCACACCAAAAAACACACATGAACAGGCTCTGCCACACCGACACCCAAACACACAGGCTCTGCCACATCGACACACACACCAGGACGGGGTCTGCCACGCCGACACCCAAACACACACACACCAGGACAGGCTCTGCCACACTGAAGCATAAAAACATTATTTTCTACACTGCTTGTCATTAACTGCCCCTTTTTTGCACCCTTGTGTATTGATGCCCCAGCCATGCTCCCTTTACTATTGATTATTGTGTCCCCCCACAACCTTGTGTATTGCCCCCCTTTGTGAATTTATGCCCCTGCACCCTTGTGTATTGATTTATGTGATACCCCAGCCAACCCCCTACCTTGTGTATTAATGCCCCCCTTTTGTATTGGTTAATGTGATGCCCAACCACCCTCTTCACTATTGATGCCCCCACTGCCATGTGTATTACCCCCCCCAGCCACACACACCCATTTTGTAATGCCATAAACCAGCCACCCCCCCTTTGAATATGGGTCCGCTTTTCTATATTTTCCTCTATTTTTTTGGTAATACTTTAGTAATATTTTTTTAGTTTTTTCCTCCTTTTCTCTGATTTGATGACCCTCTCCTTGCCACGAGAAACACCTTCTGTGAACCCGCCCCCCCAAATGTCACATCTCCAAAGCGGCCGCCCAGCCGTGAAGTTCAAAGCAGCTGTTGTGCGGTTGTAAGAACGCCTCCGCCAGCCAATTAATGAAGTTAAAACGGAGGTGGTCTTACAGATGCACGACGGCTGCTTTGAACTTCGCAGCCGGGCTGCCGCTTTGAATGTGGTCTGCTGGCCCACCTGCCGCATTTGGCCCGCAAATTTGACGCCCCTGACTTAGTTGTATGCATAGGTGTGATATAAAGTTTCCTGGACAAGCTAGTTGAAAAAATATTTAAGATTAAGGTTAGTGATATGGAGGACTTTATTCTCCCTGATCCAGCCTGAACAAACCAAAATAACCAGTCAACCAGTAGTAGACATACTAAATTCTTTACAGGGATTGCATTTTTAGAAGTTGGTAGAAGAGCCAACAAGAAAGGAAACTGTACCAGAATTCCAAATGTCACTGTAGGGGCTCCAAAATGGGTAGGCATCAGCATTGCTCATTGTGGATGTTTATTAGGGTCTTGTAGTGGACATCTAAAATTATGTTCTGTAGACTTCTAAACATGCTATGGACACCTTGTCTATTCCTGAGCTCCAGTAATCATCAATCAGTGTGGCTTAATATAAGGGCAGAGGTCATGCTGCACCACACTAAAACTAAGGTTTTAGATTTCAGACAGAGTAAGAATAAAAGAAAAAGGAAGCCACTGTGATACTCTCCAGATGTGTCACCAAAATTAAACAAAAAAAGGTAGCATTTAAGAAAGACAAAGGGAATGGACCTTAAGGAGAAAGGAGGAACAATGAGACAGATAAAGCATGTGTATTTACAGAGGAAGTTCTTGAAATCTCCAAAGTAAAAAAAGACAAGTCCATTAGACACAATAGGATTCACTCAATTATTAGAGCTTCTGAGTGTCCTGGCAAAATAATTTGCAAACTTATTTTAAAAGTAGTAGGGGAGACTTGGCCAATTACAGATCAGTAAGTCTTATGTCTAGTTGTAAAATTAAGGGAAACCATGCTAAAGAACAGGATTTTTAAATATCTGCATGTGAATGGGTTACAATATCAGAAACAGCATAGTTCTACTGCAGAGAGATTTTGACAAACTAATTTAAACGTATTTCTAAATAATAGGCCAGGGATGAGTGGTAAACATAGCCAGCCTTGATTTCAGTAAGGCATTTGACACTGTCCCATATAGCAGACTTACACATAAGTTAGAGTGTTTGGATGCCAAGATCGTTGAATGGATAAGGGAATTGTTGTGGTTAATGGTGCATATTCACAGGAACATTTTACTACTAGTGGGGTTCCTCAAGGATCTGTAATTGGGACCCGTGCTTATTATATTTTTAATAGAAATATTTTAAAAGATATTAATAGTAAGGCATGTCTTTTTGCAGAAGATGCAGAGGTCTTTAGAGGGGTAGACAACCCTGGTGGAACATGCCAAATGAAAAAATGATTTAAGTAAATCAAAAGAATAATAGAAAGGGGGAAGCTGCCGTTTACACATTAGTCTGTAGCATATTAAAAAGAAGCAAACCAGTCAGAAAGTAGAAACAGTTCCAGGGCTTCAAAAATAATGTGGTATACTGGCGGAAGTGACACCTGGGGTTCAGGGAATCTGATCAGAGGTGGTGTTTACTCTTCTTCCTTGAGAATTTCAACAATAGCGTGGCCTTTAAGCAAGCTGAGGACCAACCCCCAACAGTCTAGGACAATGATCTCTTCTCTATCCAGCATCAATCAGTTCCTAGCAAACCACAGTGTCCTTAACACATTAGGCACCACACTTCCTCAATGGCACCCTCTGCGTGGGTTTCTCGAAAAGCTCCATACAGAATAGTGGTGGAAGAGGAACGCCCCCTCCACAGAATATTAGAGTTCATTTTCTAGGGATCCCAGCAAAACCTGTGCAAAAGGACACATCCAGAACATATGTAGTGAAGTCTCCTCCTCTGTGACACACTATGGACAGTGTCTGTATCTGCCCAGCCTCCTAGCATGCATTAATGTCCGTAGACCATCCATGCAACCTCCTTGTGTCTATTGGTCAATCTGCTTGTTACTTGGAATTTGCTTTATGATGTCCTTGGTTCTGATGAGCTTAGAGGCCACAAGACCCTTATCACTCCCTCTAGTTTGTTTTCCTTCATAAACCTAGCCACCACCAGGTAAAACTAGGGTCTATTCCATTTGCATGAGACAGAGTTGTCCCATTTCAGACTCCTCCAGAGTGGGATTAGGTAAAAGTGGGATATGTACATTGTGTTTCAGTGTCCTAAGCACACGGTTGCACACAAAGGATGCTCTCAGCAATGTTGGTATGTCCGGCACTTCTTTGCAGCCCTCGGAAGGATCATAGTAAAATGTGCATTCTGCTTTGTCCATTTTCGAGCCTTAGCTGAACCAGACACTCCTGGAGACTGACCATAGCCAACTGGGGCCAAGCCTGCTTGTGTTAGAATGAGTCTCCATGTGTGTTGTCTGTTAGTGTGAGCACCTGGACATGCTAGAGTGTATGTCTGTGTGCATGTGTGTTAGTGTTGAGTAACTGGTTGCTCATCACATTATCTTATCACATACAATCACTAAGCACTTAAGCTGTCATAGTGAATAACAGATAGTATATAGAAGTTTAACATTTGGTTTGTGAAAATTCAGCATTATGGGAAACTATATGATAGCTGAAAGTAATAACATTTTATATTCATCAACCCCATGCAAGAAAAAAAACATTTACATAATGTAAATCTCAGTATTTTGAAATCAGAGAGAATATAGCTTCTGAACAAAAAAAACAAAAAAAACAAAAAAAAAAAGTTTTAGTAGCTATTGCTTCTGGTGACATTCAAAAACAGGAAACCCCAAAACCCAGCAAAGCCAATAGATAAAGTAGGTTTTCAGAATAAAATGAATGTTTAAATCTCACCGAGTTTCTTTGATCATGTGAAGTGGTAAAGGACCCAAAATTCTTTCCATCATTGCCAGATGCTCCTTGCTGTCATGGGTCTAGGGAAGGGATAAAAAAATTAGTTTTCATTTTTTTAATAAGTCTATTTTCCTAGTATAAAAGGACAAAGAACAAATCACAAACACACATAAAAAAATACAGCAATACATCTAGAGAAGGCGATATTCATCTTAAGTACAAATATAGTGGGTCACTAATATAAATCATAACAGTTGTATATCCCTAGTTATATATCAAATAGAGTCCCAGCCCCAGCAAACATAACACAGGAAAAGAAGAAGAAAAAAGAGCCATAGAGATTTATTAAGAAGATGCTTACTACACAGGCACATTTAAAAATTCACAATGTCATTTTTAATTGGTGCTCATTCTAGCCAATATTATGATACATGCTTTTTTGCCTAACCTAAAGAACAACCTAAAGAACAAAAACTAAAGGCTGGGGGCCAGCATCCAAGGTCTCTGAGCGCGCAACTGAGGAAAGAAATAAACTTTGGGAGTTTTGCACTCACCACCAGGTATAGAATTTGAGTACTCAACTGTGAGATTTGTTTAGAAAGGCTACTATAGTGAAGTTGTCAGAAAGGATGAAAAAAACCTTTCCCTGCAAAAGATGTCTACAGTGGCACAAACTGCTCCAAAGGGTAGAAGTGACCCCCATAAATAGTCCCTTGCAAACCTGAATCTATGATTATACATTTAAGAAGGTACCTCAGATGAATTCACCAGAGAAGAAGCAATCCAGGGCTGCAACAACTAATCGATAAAATCGATAATGAAAATCGTTGCCAATGAATTTCATTATCGATTAGTTGAACCGATTTTTATCGATTATAAAATGAGGGTTTTTTCAGAGCAAATGCTCTGAAAAACACCCCTCGTTTTATAATCCGTTTCATTCAGTGACCCACAGGAGTTACTACTTACACTCCCTCCCTGCAGTTGCTCTGACGATGAGCCCCGCCCCTTTCCGCTTCTCAGTCCCTCCATGCAGTCACACTGACTAGTGGCTCCGCCCATTTGCTTATAGCGTCCACACTGCCCAGGAACTCATCGGACTATAAAATTAATATTTGGGCTGCTGAAAGTTAGGGGAGGTGGGGGTTAATTTAGGGGCATTTATGGTTAATGGGGTGTTTAGGATTAATTTGGGGGCCGTTATGGTTAATGGGGTCTTCAGGGTTAATTTAGGGGAAGCTATGGTTAATGGGGTCTTTAGGGTTAATTTAAGAGCAGTTATGGTTGATGGGGTCGTTAGGGTTTACTTAGGGGCAGTTATGGTTGATGGCGTCTTTAGGGTTAATTTAATGCTGAGGACTCAGGGTTCATTTAATTAATTTAATAAGGTTAACTTAAGGTGCAGTTAGAGGTAAAGGGGGGGGGGCAAACTAAGGGGAATCTAAATCCTGGGGGCAGTGAAGATTAATCCTGCATTTATTTATAAAAGTACCGTATTTGCTCTGAAAAATACCCCTCGTCTTATAATCGGGGTCGTCTTATAATCAGACCTCAAATAGGTCGGACTATGAGACTAAGATCCAGATCCCCCGCAATGGTGCAGGGGACCTGGATCTTCCTGTCCCCCCCCCCACCCACTTACCTGTGCTTCTGAGTCCCCGGTGTGTAGCCGGGGCAGCGTGTAGAGCTCTACGTGATTCGCGTAGACAACTTACGCTGCAGCCGGAAGGACAGCCGGGGAAGGTCTGCACGATGGACGCAGACAACCCCCGCTGCTAGCCGCACCTCCTTCTGGCTGCAGCGTAAATTGTCTACGCGAATCGCGTAGAGCTCTACACGCTGCCCCCCGCTACATGACCGGGGAGTCAGAAGCATCGGTAAGTTGGGGGGGGCGAGGGAGTGTTAAATGGGGTGCATAAGGCATTTCTGTAGGCAGAGTGCTCTATGAAATGCCTTTTAACTCCCTTAATGCCACTCTGCATCCAGAAATACCTTTTAAACCCTCTATACGCCACCCTGCCTCCAGAAATGCCTTAAACCTCCCTATATGCCACTCTGCCCCATAATATGCTTTTTAACCCTCTAAATGCCAGAGTGGCATATAGGGGTATAAGGCATTTCTGGAGGCACAGTGGCATTTAGAGGGTTAAAAGGCATATCAAGGGGCACAGTGGCATTTACAGGGTTAAAAGGCATATCATGGGGCACATTGGCATATTGGGGGTATAAGGCATTTCTGGGGGGGGCAGGTTGGAAAATAGAAGGAAATAAAACCAAAATATTTTTCTCAATCATAGCTTTTATTAAAAAAAATTGTTTACATGAATTAACATTTACTGGTAAAACTTTTTCCTATAGGGTCGTCTTATATTCAGGCTTTTTCTTTTTTTTTTCTTAAATTAATATTCAGATTTGGGGGGGTCGTCTTATAATCGAGCAAATATGGTATTGTGTATGTGTGCTGTGAACGAGTCTGTGAATCTATGAGGGCACTATGGGATATCTTAGGGTGTATAAGGCATATCTGGGGAGGACGGTGTTACATATCTGGGGGTATAAGGCATACTAGGGTATAAGGCATATCAGGGGGTATAAGGCAAATGTGGCGGAGTGGCATTACTGGGAGGCAGTGTGGCATAACTGGGAGGCAGTGTGGGAAGCCTGGGGTCAAATATGCATAAATGGGGGGGGGCAGGTTGGGAAATGCATTTTTATCAAAGTTTTTTTTATTATTATTATTATTATTATTATTATTATTTTATTATTGTTTATTAAATTATTTTAAATAAATGAAAAAATTACATTTATTTTTTTATCTGATTAATTGAAAAAATAACCGGCCAACTAGTCGATTATGAAAATAATCATTAGTTGCAGCCCTAAAGCAAACGTTTCAAAAAGGACTAGAAGAAACTATGTAGGACTCAGGCAAGCCAGGACCAAGGGAACAACATATCTGGACACCTTCTTTTCATGCAAAATAGATGAACCACAGTCCTGACTTTTTCTTCCCTTCTGGAAGAAATACTTGGGAAAATATCTATTAGCAAGCCCCACAAAATGTATTATCTGTGCTGTAATTAGAGACTAGTAACTCCTCCTAGTTTATGATCCAGGCCAATTTCTAGAAAAGCGTCAGGATTTGAAGAACATTCTACTGGGAAATAACTAATGAGTTCACCACCACCAGCCAGTCATCTAAAAAATACTAGGTGCTGAAACTGCTTATGCAGACGCTTGTTGCCTAGAACTATAGCCACCCACCAAAATCTGTAATATTCTGGCCAAATAGGCACATGGAAATAAGCATCCTGGGGATAGAACTTCCAACATTAATTTCCCCTACACCATTTTGAAATGACTTTGGGTGAATGTCTTTTATTCCTGTATTTGTCTACACAGCACTGTGAAACCCTTTTTCGGATTAAATGTACAAATTAATCTGCACTAGTCTCTGTTCTCTTATATGAACTATTAGTTGCCACACCAAAGGTCTCTTCTCAAGCCTTTTTCTGCTCTTCGATTCACGGGGTCTGAAAAATGTAAATGCGTCTTCTTGTAGATACATTGGCCGCCGCTGGGTTGACTAGAGAGCTGTATCTTTCTCATCAATATTCAAAAACTCAGCCTCCGTCCTGGATGTTCCCATTCCTTTAAAATTGATAAGAAACCCTTGTGCATTATCTTAGCAGAAGTATACATAAATACGGAACAAAATCAATGGCAGAAACCAGCTTGCCTACTTCCTCAACCAGAAAAAGAAATACAAGACAACTGTATAATCTCCTTTTTCAATTGAGGCAGGTTCTCAAGGAAAGCCCAACTGGTCTGAGGTAGTCGATGGTTCTTCCAGAGTAAATCTAGACCCTGCAGAGTCAATCATGGCCTCAGGCCTAGGAGACACAAAAACAAACTGATGGCAAGAGGCACACTTTGAAAAAGTGCCAGCGTAGCCTGGAGTTCATTTTGTTTTCTGGATGAAGTCTGAACACTCTAGTATGACAATTCTTTAGTTCCAGATAAAAGAACAGATGTTCTTCTTGGCATTGTAAAAGTTCTTCCTATACTCAGCACAGATGAGATTTATTTTTAGTGGCAGCTAAACCTTCAGACACAATCTAAAATTATATATATATAATATCAGACATGAGCAAGAAAGAAATCCCTTGCAAGTGCAGAGGAAACGACTGCCTCACAAGGAACTCCCACAGCCCACCTGTCCCCACTGCACCAGGAGCCAAGTAGGCCCCACTAGCTGCCGATAGCCCCACTGGGGACCCACAGGTAATGAGGAAATGAGCAAAGGAAAATAAAGTAGATCTACCCCTGCCTTGCCTTTGGGTGTGGAGTCTCTCTATCTTCTGTAAGTGCTAGCTAAGATCTTTCCTAACTTGACCGCTTTACTGTTAACTACTTGGGATACTGTACCTTCATCTATTAAACTGCTGTTTCAAGCTGACATACAGTTTTAGTATGTAAAAAAAAAAATATACCAACAATAAACTGCTCCAAAAGACAGCATGCAGTGGAAAAAATGGCTGGTGCATCTGATGCCCCCCGTTAATATTGCTTAACGATCACTTATGGGTCTTAAGTAGGATACCAAAAGATATCCATCAAAAGCTTTTCCCACGTCTTACAAACCCTTCATCAAGTTCACTTTTTTAGTAAATGAAGAAAAGAGACAGATACAATTCTTATAAAAGGATGACTATTTTTACATATTAAAAACAAGAAAACCACAATATTGTACTAAGAAAAAAAAATAGACTGGAATGACTAAACAAAGTCCTTATTTCAACAAAGTTAAAATTAATTAGATCATCCTTATTATTCATTTTACATACCTGAAATACAGTAAGTCCAAGGTAATACTCAATCAATATACAACCTATGCTCCAAACATCACAAGGCTGTGACCAGCCTAATTCTAGAAAGAGAAACAAAGGTTATTTCATTAAAAATATCCCAACAAATGCTCTAACAGATGATCAGACTAGAAATTATTGATACATATTGGACTGTATCAACACACCCACTATGCAGATAAGAAAAAAAAACACAAAAAGCTGCTTCATTTTAAAAATCATATTAGGGGGAAAACCCAACAAGCATGTATAAATTGGCTTTATGGCCCATGACTAGATTTTAATTTTTGTCTTAGTGGGTGGCTGAACCAGTGTATTCTAAAGAAATATTTAAAAAAATGATTCAATAAGGGGAAATTGTAAAATCTTACTTGGGAATTCATTTTCCATTTCTATGGTGGCACAGGGGCAGGAACAAGATAAAAAGGTGGACTCAAAAAAGGTGAAATCAAAGACGTACTCCAGAATATAAATGCAAAACAAAAATGTGTTAAGCAGAGGAAAAATGTGCCAAGGACAAGGAACACCTAGGTAAGAATTCTGATTTCCTTGCCATTTCAGGAGACACTAGGAGAGCGTTAGCGAGAAAGGGAGGGGGAAAAAGCAGCAAGAAGGACCGGTTGGCCAAACTTAAGAGTCATCTGAAGAAATGGGGTCACGCATGGTGCTTGGCGAAAGTATGCAAGCTCTTCCAAATGGCAGCTTTGTAGATGAGAGCTGGATTTACACAAGCTAGTCTAGCCTAGGAGGTGGAAATTACTCTTGAATACTAGAGGAAAATTATTTCCCTACAGATGAGTTCAGAACTGGAAAAATAGATCCGAGTACATTGCTAAAGACCCAGAGTATGTAACTGCTCTTCCTTTGCATTTCTAGGAGTGATGCAGAACACCCGCAAAACAAACTCTTGGTTTGTATGAAAGTCAGAAACCGCTTTAGGAAGGAATTCTGAAGGCAGATGCAGAACTACCCTGTCATTGAGGAATCTGAAAAAAGGTTCCTAAATGGAGATTCACTGGACATTGACAGGCCCGGACTGGCCATCGGGCATTTGCCCGGTGGGCCGGGCCACGGCAGGGCCGCATTGACTTAGGGGCTGATGGAGCTGCAGCTCCAGGCCCCTACCCTACCTACGGCCGCATTAACCACCGCAAAAACCCGATGTTTTAATTTAAACCCTGTGCGGCCGCAGACCCCTAAGGCCGGCCATGGTGGGGGCTTCCCGGCCCCTTAGAGCAGGGCCGGCCTTTGGGGTGTGCGACCGCACAGGGCGCCACACTCCAGGGGGTGGTCCGCACCGGGTGCCGCTCATCAGGGGGTGCCAACTTGCGGCACCCGGCACCCCTCCAGAGACGGACAGTAATTTCCGCCGCTGGAGGAGCAGGCTCGCAAGGGAGCGGTATTGGAGGTCTTTAACAGATCTCCGGTTCCCTTGAGTGATTTTAAGCCGGGTTGAACCCGGCTTAAAATCACTCAAGGGAGCCGGAGGTCTGTTAAAGACCTCCGATACCGCTCCCTTGTGATCCGCGCAGCAACAGCGACAGCAACAGCAACACTGAAGCCCTGTGAGAGTGGATTGGTATATGTGTGGCTTAGTATATATGTGTGGCTTAGTATATATGTGTGGATTGGTGTATACGTGTGGACTGGTGTATACGTGTGGACTGGTGTATACGTGTGGATTGGTATATGTGTGTGGATTGGTAAGTGTGTGAGAGTGATGGGTGTTATGCTGTACCATTTCAAATGTCTTTTTCATAATCTAATTATGCTCTAAAAGTACATCATAACTCCCATCACTCTATACTGTTCCATACAGTGGCAGAGATGGGAGGCAGAGGCCTTGCACCCCCACCGCAGGACTCCTGAAAGGTAAGTGAACTTCAAAGAGGGAGAGGGTAGATAGTTAGGAGGGGGTAGTTGCGGCGGGCTAAAGGGGCTCTGCGTTAATGCGGCCATAGAGGACCAGTCAGTCCGGTCCTGACTGGGCTTATTTTAAGGTGGGGGCCTGGAGCTGCAGCTCCATCAGCCCCTAAGTCAATCCTTCCCTGCCACAGGTGCGGTTGCAGTTGCTGCTTGTTCCGGCGACAAGGTAAGTAGGGTGAGGGAGGCGGGTGCAGTGAGAAGAGGCAGAGGGGGGTTAGATAGTGAGAAAGGGGGAGAGGGGATAGATAGAGGCGGTACATATTGAGAAGTGGGGAAGGGGGTTACATAGTGAAAAGGGGGAACATAGTGAGAAGGGGCAGATAAGATGAAGAGAGGAGGTAGTGCGAATGCGTATGAGAATGAATGAATAAATGTGTGGATGAATTATGTGAATGCGTATGACAATTAATGAATTCATGCGAGGATGTGTGAATGATTTGTGAGACTGCATTAATGAATGTGTTAATGATTTGTGTGAATGATTAAATGCAAAGATGGTACATGAAGGGTGGGCTTTAACAATAAATAAATAAATAAATATGGGCTGCTCAGGCTTAAATGCCCGGGCCTATTTTTTGTCCCAGTCCGGGCCTGGACATTGACATTGTCTTGTTGAAATCCACGGCCATGAATCCTATTTGAGGGAGTCCTCACCTGTCTATCCTGTAATGAAATACCGTATTGGCCACACTTTTCCTCCCCACTTTAGGTCTTTAAAGTGGGGGTGCGGCCTATATTCGGGGTTTAGCGCAGGGATGCGCAGTTCATTTTGCCCGACACCCAGGCCCGTCTTTTTTTTTTTCCTCTTTCTTTCTTTTTCATTTAGCCCTGCTCTGGGAAAGCAGCAGGGTTAGGACCCAGATCCCCCGCAGCGCTTCTGCTGCCAGCACTCCTGCTGGGGCTTCTATGGTGAGGCACTGGCGTGACATAATCTTCCTGTGCTCCACCATAGGAGCCCCGGCGGAAGTGCCGGCAGCGGAGGTTGTCTACGCGTATGGCGCAGACGTTCACATCGGGGGCAGGTGGCCATTTCTAGGGGGCATAAAGCAGATCGGCGGTTATAAAGCAGATTAGGGGCAGAGTGGCATACCTATAAGTAAGTTGAATTATGAATTTAAGACGGGGGACCTTAAAATGGCTATTGGTTTTCTGTTTGTATATAACATATGCTGACAAACTGTATAATAGATACCAAAAAATTTAAAATACATGTATACCTGTTCATTAGATAAAATACTGTTTTACCATTTCACTGTGTATTTTTTTTTCTTTAAAATAGCACCAAACTTTAAGGGTGCGCCTATATTCGGGTGTGGCCTATATTCGAGCCAATACGGTACATCCTTGTGTGAGCTCCATTGTCCAATCAGAATCGACTGTTTGGTAAGAAAATCTGCCTCAATGTTGGTGGTAGATAGCTGCAGATAGCTGAAGCAGTTTGAAATCTGGCAGTCAGGGGACTGTAGTCTCTTGCTTCTTGCCCCCCCTTGTTTGTGGATAAATACCACAGGTGTAGAGTTGCCTGTTAAAATTAGCTGGGGAGCTTGCTAAACACCCAGTAGCTACAAGTGATCAGAGGAGAGACTCCTCCGCAGACCAGGTTCCATGTATGATATTGTCCTTTAAAGACTGGCTTCTGTCATTACTATAGTCCAGCATAGAGGCTTCCAGGAGAGCCCACAGAGATTCTCTTCTTTCAGCCACCATCTGAAGGAAGTAGTAACAGGCTTGAGACCAGCCAGCCGCCTAGGTAGAGGACTACTTTGATAGCCTCTCATCTGAGGAATGCTGTACACTGCTGACATCACCCTGGTAAATAAGCGAGGAGCAGAAAAAAAATGCCAAAAGTGCAAGGGCCTCTTTGCGGATAAAATTATTCTATAATAGCAGATAGGCCTTCACATTACAGGGGATTTTACCAGGACAAGACATGTGGAATTGTTGTGGAGGTCTTGAGGTGTCAAATATTTCTGGCCACCTGTTCTACCCCTGGAATAGATACCAGATCTTCAACAACATGTTGAAGCAAAATCTTCACAGCACAGGGGAAGCTGAAGTAATGATAAGGGAGGGGTCAAAAACCCACTGCTGCTGCCTCAAAGGATTCTTTTGCAGCACCTGCAGCCTTTTTATCAATTTCATGACGTGAGAGGCATCTTCCAATGGAATAGTTGTCTTCTTTGTAGCCTTGGCCACAGAGGCATTTAATTTAGGAGCTTCCCAAAAATCTGAGCTCTTGGGAGTCTAAAGGAAACAGCCTTTTAACCCTCTTAGAGATAGTCTCTTCTTTGGGTGCCACCACTGCTCTGAGATGATGGAAGAAAGGGAGGGAAGAACTAGGAAAACCTTGTTCTTCCTAGTATGTCCCTCGTAATGGTCAACCTTGCTGGACATATCTTCTACCTCAATACTGAGCTAATAGAGGAGGACAATTTATTAGTTTCTTCCACTGAACAAAAAGGAGACATTTTAACTCTGATTCCCAAGAAGACGGAGCACGGTAGGAGAAATTAGCATCTGAGAGGGATCCTGGTTCTTCATCCAGCTGGACCAGAGGTACCGGCTAAGTAGCAACAACCATAGATACAGCAGATGTAGAGGAACTAGACCAGGGGCGTCCAACCCGCGGCCCTCCATAATGCTAAGGGGCTGGCTGGGAGGAGGATGGGAGATGTAGTCCTGCAGCAGCTGGAGGGCCGCAGGATGGACTCCCCTAAACTAGACATTGCTTAAAAGTAGTTGAAGGTAGACTGCAATTCATCCTTAAACCAGTTGGTAAACTCTGCCGCTTTGTCCTGGCACAAGCCAACACAGCTTTGTAGATAAGTCATGTAAGGTCTTCTTACATTTGGAACAAGCTCTGAGTTTCTAGGAAGAAGGTCCACAGCAGGAGCCTCAGGGCTCCTATAGTCTGACATTAAAAAAAAAAAAAAAAAAGAAGTATACAGTAGAAAAATGGAGACCACCTATAAGAAAAAAATAGCCCAGGTAGACACAGATTTATTCCTGAAGAGACACAACAGAATCCAGGCACAAGCAGGACAATAAGAAATCAGGAAAAGTCAGCCACATATACAATGGTAAAAAAAACTCTTACCAGCGTCCAAGCAGTGGAGGGGATAAATAAATATACTTTCGGGGGAAACAAACCACAGGTACTAGAAGTCGTTGGCTGGACTCCAGAGATACAATTACAGGAAGATCGCTGCACAGCAAATCAGAAGTACAGTCTAGTGGGGAAATGCTGCTCACCACCTTTGCCAACATAAAACTGCGCCGGCAGAGGTTCCAACAGAAAACCCTTATAGATGGTAGATGAAAAATCCAAGATGGCTGCCATAACTGCTGCATGGCGTCCCAGAAGTTTAAAACGCTGGAAGTTCTGCTGCACGTATCTGGACTGACAGCTATCGACCAGAGCTGGAAAACTTCATCACCTGCCTAGGGGAAAAAGCTTAATCCAGGGTTTGAAAAACCCTGGGGAAACGGTAGAATGGCCCTCAAGGACTCAAAACACTCCGCAAAGCACCCATGTTTTACCTCCCTGGGTGAGGGAATTAGGAAAAAAAAAAAAAAAAAGGTGTAGCAAGAAATCACCTCCAACATTAGGGAGGTTCACCTTTTTATCTTATTCTTGCCCTACTTAATAAGTGGAGCCATCTCTCTTAGTGCCACCTGAAATGGTAAGGAAAAAGGTGTGCAGTGCACTAAATTATGAAAAGGAAAAATTAAATAGCGTTAAGAAAAATAAACATGTTGCATAAACTAGCAAATGACAGCATTTCACATTACCTTTTACTACTGTTCAATATTTAATCTTTATAAAATCTTCTACTAACCTAATATTACTTCAGGAGCTCTGTAATGTCTTGTGGAAACCAAAGCACTATGATGTTCATCATCGTAAGTAGCGCTCCCAAAATCAACAATCTTTATGTCACAGTTTTTTAAACAACGTTCATCTCTTTTCTGGAAGAAATGCATGAAACACATTATATACACTCTTTACTTGACCCTCTTCAAACTGGTTTCGGCTGTTGACTACTGAGACTGCCTTACTAAAGTTACTAATGATCTACTTACTGCTAAATCCAAAGACCACTACTCTATGATAATCATATTGGACCTGACGCTTTTGACACTGTGGACCACCCTCTTCATGATCTTGGTCTACATGCCACTGCTCTCTCTCCTGGCTCATATCTTGCCTTTCTGATCGTACCTTCAGCGTCTCATTCTCCAGTAACACTTTCCCCCTTCCCGTTTCAGACTCTGTTATGGGACCCCTTCTGTTCTCCATTGACACTACCTCACTCGGGAAACTAATCTCATCCTTTGGCTTTCAATATCACCTGTATCCTGATGACACCCAGATATACCTATCCTCTCCCAGCCTTTTCCCCTCAGTCTTAGATCGTGTAACTGCCTTGCATCTGTCGCTTACTGGATGTCTGCATGTTTTCTAAAACGCAATCTCTCCAAAATCAAACCTCCCTCCAATACTAACATTCCCTCATCGGTTTTCCTTAATATTAATGGTTTAATCATCTCCCTGTCCCCTCAAGCAATTCATTGACTTGTAATTTAGACTGAAATTCTCTACTAAATGTTGTCATTGATAAGACTGTTAACAAAGAATATTTAAATTAAGGTTTATTTACTTAAGACCACTTACATTTTTTAAGTTATAGGAAACTATGTAATCTGACTGTACAAACAAGATGTTTTCTGGTTTCAGATCTGTATGTGTAAGTTTGTTCTGATGTAAAACTGAAAAGAAAAAAAAACAGATAAATTGTATAATAAAAGAGCATTATAACAGGAGTATCCAAAAAAAAAAAAAAGTTGATCGTACTTACAATTTACGGATCTGCAGATCTGATATGCCATATTCCTTATATGATCCATAGGAAAAGGTAAAAAGCCATTTTCTTTGATAAAGTCATATGTACTTAACCCAAGAAGTTCAAATACTATACAAACATGACCATGGTAATCAAACGATTCAAGCATCTGGACACAACGACTAAAAAGGAAAAACCCAAAATGTTACATTAAGTAAATGTGATGTCTTTCTCATGTCCTACTTCACAAAAGTATATATATTATATACATCAGGGATGCACTGACATATCGGTGGCCGAAATGTATCGGCCGAAAAGGGAATTATCGGCAAAAACGTCTGAAAATATTTGTCCACAGAGGCCAGACTGCTTACCGGTGCGTTGGTAGCAAAGTGTGCTAGCAGCGTCTCTTGTACCGGTCAGGAAAAACAGGAACCCAGCGGAGTCATGTGAATGCACGTCACATGACTCAGCTCCGTTCCGTTCCTTCTCTTCTCCTGGGGTTGGGGCAAGAGAAGTTGCTCACACAGAGTGAGAGCAACACAGAGGGAAGCAGCATGGTCCCTGCAGAAGTGTTTAAGTGAGAGATCTGCAGTTCGGAGGGGGGATGTATGAGCAAGTATGCGTGATTAAGGGAATGGATGAGTATATGAATGAGTGAATGAATGTTTGCAAGTTTGTGTGTGTGTGTGTGTGTGTGTGTGTGTGATAGCATGGATGTGTAAGCGTGTGTGTGTGTGTGTGGGGGGGGGAAGCATGGCATAGGGAGCCTGTAATCACACTCCTATCATGACCAGGTTCTAGCATGTACTGGCTGCCTGGGCATGATAGGTGTGTGATTGCTATATATATTTATATATATATCAATATATAAATAGCAATCACACACACACACACATTATATTATATATATACACACACACACACACACACACACACACACACACACACACACACACAATATATTGTGGTTGATTTTTTTGGGTCCAATTTTGGTGTGTTTTTATTAACTACTTTTTATTAAAAGTTGCACACCAAAATTGGACAGAAAAATTCAATAACAATATTAATAAATATATGATTGTTAACAGCAATCACACTCCTATCCTGCCCAGGCAACAGTACATGTTAGAACCTGGGCATGATAGGTGTGTGTTTTTTGTTTTTAAAGTTCTTTAAAAGGTGTGGGGGGGGTGGTTTTGGCCAAGTGAATCCTGAATTTTCATTTTCGGTCCAGAATTTTCATTTTGGTGCATCCCTAAGATTGTGTGTATATTTATATATCTTATACACATACATACACACACACACACACACACACCAATAACAAAAGTTATAGTGGGTAAAGGTGATGGAAAACCCTTCCAATTAAAATTCCAAACAAACATGCATATAAATATAACCTCTATCTATACATGAATATCTAGATTCTACAGACCACCACCACACAAAGATGCCAGTAATGTGACTTGACACCATTCAAAAAGTATCAATTATTAAAATGTTTCTAAAGGTTACCCCCTGCTCTGATATCAAAGCACTCTGCAAAGATAGCATCAAGCGATTGAGAAATTTGATTTTTTTTCAAGGGACCGGTTAATAAAACGCTACTAAAATGAAGGGAAATAACATTTCTTATACTGGTAATTTTCCAGCCCAAACCCAGCTCCTTTCCTAACGAATTCATACCTATAGTACATCAAAGTCTGTAGTCTACCTTACTTTTTTGGTGCCCAATAAATGGCACCAGGTATACCTGGGGAGGACGGAGTGACATATCAGGGGGTATAAGGCATACTGGGGTATATAAGGCAGGGCTCGACAAATCCCAGGCGCCAGGTCGCCATGGCGACAGAGAATTTTGTCCTGGCGCCTAGGTTTTGTCAGCCTCTTACATCCAGAAAAAATTGTGGATGTAAGAGGCTGAGTCACCACACGGGGGCGCTGCTGCTGTCTGCCCAGAAGTCTGGGCAGACAGCACAGCCACTCCGAGCCCGCCCCCGAGCCTGAGATCACTCCCACGGAGTGATCCTGTAGGCTGAAAACGCGGTTGCTGGAAAAGCAGCACTCGTGTTTTCAGCTGCCACAGGCAGCCTCAGGGAAGGGGTTTGTGTGTTGATTGGGTCCCCACACAAGTCTGGGGACCTCACCCAACACCCCACAGCTGCCTGATCGCTCCATGGGAGCGACAGCGCAGCGTTAACCACTTCAATGCCGCGATCGCGGCATTTAGGGGTTAATTCCCGTTTTGGGGGCTTTGCTGCTGGTGGTCTGCCTGGAAGCCCAGGCAGACCAGCAACAGCAAAAACGAGCCCCCACAAGCCCTTTGATGACTTCTGTAGGTATGGAAGCCTACAGCAGTCATCAAAGAGACTCCCTCTGCAATGGCTGGTCCATAGACCAGCAATTGAGTCCCAGCTTCAGGGACAGGGGAGAGGGTTCTTTGGTCTCCACATGAGTGTGGAGACCAGCCTCAACACCCCCCCCCCGCTGCCTGATAGCTCCCTGAGAGCGACAGTGCAGCGTTAACCCCTTCAATGCCGCGATCACAGCGTTTTAGGGGTTAACTCCCGTTTTGTAAGCCCAGGCAGACCAGCAACAGCAAAAAAACGAGCCCCCACAAGCCCTTTGATGATTCCTGTAGGCATAGAAGCCTACAGCAGTCATCATAGACTCCCCCCTGCAGTGGCTGGTCTATAGACCAGCAATTGCTTCCCAGCTGCCAGAGGCAGCTTCAGGGACAGGATGAGAGGGTTCTTTGGTCTCGCCATGAGTGTGGAGACCAGCCCCAACACCCCCTGCTGCCTGATCACTCCATGAGAGCGACAGTGCAGCGTTAACCCCTTCAATGCCACAATTGTGTATGGCACATTCGTGGCATTGCAGGGGTTAACATTTGTCCCCACAAGCTTGTGGGGACTAAATATCTGTCAATGCTGTGCTCCAATGGAACATCAGCATCGAAAGATGAAAAAAAATTAATTTAAAAAAAAAAACAAACAGCACTGACCTGAAAGTCCAGGGTGCTTCCAAGTCAAACGCTGTGAGTTTAGTAAGTGGGCTGATGACGATCGGATCCCTCCTGACCAACTGTTAGTTTAAAAAAATCCTGGCTCCTAACTTTTTTACCTGGCGCCTAGATTCACAACAAATTTGTCAAGCCCTGATATAAGGCATATGTGGGGAGGGCGGAGTGGCATGTCTGGGAGGGCAGTGTGGCATGCCTGGGAGGGCAGTGTGGCATGCCTGGGTTAAAATGTGCATAACTGGGGGGGAGGTTGGGAAATAAAAACAAGAAATGCATTTTAATCAAAGTTTTTTCATTCTGCAATTTGTTTTTAACATCCCAAGCTACTTTATTAAATTTTAAATAAATTAAAAATAAATCGGCCAACTAATCGATTATGAAAATAATCGTTAGTTGCAGCCCTAGAATACAGATTTACAAAATAAGAATATTCAATTTCTGATAATGTACTAATTATAAACTATTACAAATGGATCTGGATAAAGGTGCTGCCGTTACAGTTTTTGTTAAAGAATAAGTTTGGGGCTTCCACATAAACTACAACTAACTTGAGCACAACTTCAGATGTAATCATTGATATTGAAACCTTTACGATGTATTTTGGTGACATGGCTGTTACATAAAGAGACAAAAAAGGGGCAATTATATATGTTTTTGTGGGCTAAAGTAGATCAAGGTTTTTAATTTCCTTAATTTTCAAATTTTAATATGTTAAGCTGTGTCACCTATTCATACAAACCGGGAATACCAAATCTACAAAGAAAACGTTCACCTGTGTAAGAGAGTTCTTTGGGAAAAGTTAAAAATACACAGGTCACATTAACACTAAAGCCAAATGCAACACCTGAATTTTGTAATAACACGAAACACACACACCGTATACTTACAATGCATTTTTTGGATCCTGTCTGTTCAAATGCTCCAGAACTAAAACCTCAGATTGTGCAGCTTCGCGATATCGATCAACATTTTTTATTATTTTGACTGCTACTCGCACATTACCCCTGTGAATTAAGACAGAGTTAACGATTTGCCATATTAGCCTGTCAATATGTTTAACTGTTAACCAAGCACTACACATACCCAATAATCATAGGAACAATATATATTACCTGGATTTTCTCCCCCCACCTCTGGCTCCCTCACTGGCCACTTTATTAGGTACACCTGTTCATTTGCTTGTTAACACAAATAGCTAATCAGCCACTCACATGGCAGAAGCTCAATGCATTTAGGCATGTAGACGTACATTTAAGTAACTTTGAACATGGCATGGTTGTTGGTGCCAGACAGGCTGGTCTGAGTATTTCAGAAACTGCTGATCTACTGGGATTTTCAAACACACAAAAGGTTTACAGAGAATGGTCTGAAAAGGGGAAAATATCCAGTGAGTGGCAGTTGTGTGGACGAAAATGCCTTGTTGATGTCAGAGGAGAAGACGACAGAAAGACAACAGTAACTCAAATAACCAACCAAGGTATACAGAATACCATCTATGCACGCACAACATGTCTAATCTTGAAACAGATGGGCTACAGCAGCAGAAGACCGCACCGGGTGCCACTCCTGTCAGCTAAGAACAGGAAACTGAGGCTACAATTCGCACAGGCTCACCAAAATCGGACAATGGAATACTGGATGAATGTTGCCAGAAATTGGCGTAAACATGAAAGCATTGATCCATCCTGCTTTGTATCAACTGTTCAGGCTGGTGGTGGTGGTGTAATGGTGTGGGGGACAATTTCTTGGCACACTTTGGGCCCCTTAGTACCAATTGCGCATTGTTTAAATACGACTATTGTTTCTTCAAAAACATTATTATTCAAAATTGGTCAAATCTAACATTTAACCCAGTGTGTACTGTGAATATTAGAATGTGTCTAGCATCTAGTGATGAGAAATTCCATATAATCCTCAAAAAACTACGATTATAATATAACCCTTTAAGAGCATCTTGTAATATATCGTGCATTATCAAAATAATTCTCAGAAATTGGCTAATAGAGCCAGTGTAGTATAACATTCAAAAAAGGGGAGAAAATATTAAAAAAAAAAAAAAAAATTTCTTGTAGCTTAGGTTCGGCTATCACATATTTCTATTTCCATCTTCTTTCTCATTAAGGAGGATTTTCATTCAGCCATTTTCTGGCATCTTCAACTGAGGGCAAGATAGTCACTTGTTTGCCAGTTCTTATTATCAATTTTACTGGGAATCCCCATATATAATTTATGTTCCTGTCCCGCAAGATCTTAGTTATATCTTTAAATCTTTTTCTCTTCTGCCTGGTATCGGATGAAAGATCTTGAAAGAAAAGGAGATGTTGAAACTTATCTATTTTAGGTGTATACACACTTGAAGCCCTCAGGATTCTCTGTCGCATATGAAAGGTAGAAAAACGGATAATAATATCTCTTGGTTTTGCGTCCATGATAGATTTAGGCTTAACTGTTCTATAAACATTTTCAATTATGTCTTCTTTTTCTACATCAGGGATACCCATATCCCTAAAAAGATCCTTCAGGATAGATCTCATGTCTTCTAGTTTTATTTCTTCAGATATGCCTCTGACTCTTAGATTTTTCCTCCGTGATCTATCTTCAAAATCTATTATTTTTTGCTCTAGTATCCGTATTTTACTTTCTTTCAGGATACAGTCCTCTTTTATAGATTTTATCTCAAATTCTAGATATTCGTATTTTTGCTGGTTTAGCTTAAGGCTTTCCTCCATTTTTCTAAATTCAGTTTTCCATTCATTGTGTATTTTCATTAATTCCTCTTTAAACTGATTAAGCTGCTTTTCCATACATTGTTGAAGGTAGTCTTTAGTAATCTGTTGTGTCATCTGAGGACTAGGATTTATGGATTGTCTTCCTGATTCATCCATAGTTACATCTGGAAGATGTAAAGATTCTTCCATTATTTTTGGGCCCTGAGGAGAAAATAGTGTGGAGATCTTTTTTTCTTTCTTTTGATCCGGTTCACGCTTTTCCCTTTTCTTATATTTAGTTTCTTCCCTTCTAGAAGCCATAATGATTGTTAAAGTAAAAAGATTATAATGATAAGTCCATAAAATTGTGTCCTATCTTAATGTATTTCTTACAATCCAAGTATTGCAAGTGAAGTCTGCGTAGTATATAACTTTATATTCCCAGCATTTATTTATTGTTCTGAAAAATTCTCATGAGAGCAGGGATAGCCTTAATATTTTTCATTCCTTTGGTATTCACTCATCCAAGTTATATTATATTAAGTCATGTTAGCATGATATAGTTCATGAAATGATTGAGTGCTTTATATCATCCATGTTATGTTGAATCAATTTTCTTCAGCTTTATATTGAAAATATTTATAGAAAAATATATTAGAGCACTAGTAACTTGGTATAATTCATAGTGCAATCATTGATTGCTTTGCATCATGATATTAAATATACATATGACAGAGCTCAATTTCTCAAGTGCTTTATATCATCCATGTTATCATCCATGTTATGTTGAATCAGATTTCTTCAACTTTATGTTGAAAATATATATATTAAAGCACTGGTAACTTGATATAATTCATAGTGCAATCATTGAGTGCTTTATATATACAGATGACAAATCTCAATTTCCAAAAGAAGGGTGAAAAAAAAAAAAAAAAAAAAAGAAGAAGAAATGCCCAGAAAAAGGCTGGTACTTGCGTTTCCAAGTGTCCAGATACCGTTGTTATCAACTTGTTAATGGTGCATCTGTTTCATGGAACCGTGTATTTATTACTTCTCCTTGTTCCCCCTTTTAAAGCACTATGGCATGGGGTCTTCACCGAGTATCGCCGGGTTCTTAGATGAACATAAATAGATGTAGCAGGAATCATTGAGGCTGCTAAAACGGATGAAGCGCGGTTTCCCGCATTTTCGCGGCAATACCACCGGCAGTGCTGTCCCCGCCAATCTGGGCCACTCCGCCGACCTCCACCGGCCTCAGTGCATCCGGGACCACCAGGGAGCCGGGAGCAGAACGGTATACAACGCCAGCAGGACACCCGTGCTGGCGCCTAAACCGATGCCCCGGAATCTCGGCTCTTTAGGGCAGCCCTTCCCCTCCTCTCCTTCACCTCCTCGTGATCCGATAGCCGCGACCGCTGCGTCATCGCGTCACCACGCCGTTACATGCCGTCCTCTAACGTGCCTCCCACCGTGCACGTCTCACATCACTGCCGCCCCAGCTACGACTATTGTTTCTTGAACAGAACAATGAGTTCACTGTACTCCAATGGCCTCCACATTCACCATATCTCAATCCAATAGAGATTTGGGATGTGGTGGAATGGGAGATTTTCAACATGGATGAGCAGCCGACAAATCTGCAGCAACTGCGTGATGCCATCACGGCCATATGTACCAAAATCTGCACCTTATAGAACGTAGGCCACGAAGAACAAAGGCAGCAGGGGCTCACACCCCGTACTAGCAGGGTGTAGCTAATAAAGTGGCCAGTGTGTGTATATATTATATTTATAGTGAACCCGGAATCATGTCCGGCCACTTCAATGTAAAGTCCACTTTAACAGGCAGCAAACAAACACAAATAAAACCCTACAAAATAAAACCTAGCTCATCTGAGCTCTTACTAACAAGACGTACATTACTATCAGAGTTTCAACTAAAACAAAACACACGGGGGGCTTCAACAACCTTGCAGAATATAAATTTGCTGCAATGCCTCCCCAGCTTCCATCTAATAGCTAAGGATTTATTTCAGTCACTTAAGTAATTTCTTAGACCACAGCGTCTCTTGGAGGTAAATTATGAAACTACAAACTGTGTAAACATGATTAGAAGTCATAATTATAATGGGTAAAACCCACCGTTATGATTGGAGAATTCCAATCAATAGGTGGAGACTATGATAATAAGCCCTGTCTTTAAAAGACTATGTTTTTAATAATTTAAAGACTGACTCAGTCACCTATACAAATTGGACACCCTGATGGACTCACTCACCAAATTTAGCCCAGAGAATTGGAATTTTGGAACATCCTGGCACCATATTTTACTCTTTGGGTTATTTTGAGTTCTAACATATATAACTTATAGAAAATTATTTCTTCCCACTTAATTTCTTGACACTGAACCTGGATTAATTTCTACAAGGACCAGTTGGACCACAGCAACAAGTGGTGGTAATTATAATTGTTTTATTATTCTGAATAGAGGTGCATTTTGTCTACTTCAATATAGAATTCTTTTTTTCTGGGAAATAGTATATGGCGTTATTGTATATGACGGCTTGTGAGACTGCATCTTATAACCCGTGATAATGACAATAATGAAACGGTATTTTTACCTGTAGATGAAGTTTGACATTATTTGCATCTATTAGGAACTTCACTAATACTCTAAAATATAGAGAGATAGTGATCTTTTTATTACCGCCCTGATTATTATTTTTGGTTGCTGAGTGGAATGGAAATTGTGTGTGTTAGACTCATAAAGTAATAATTCATATTTAATAACTAATCGATAATATACTGTATTTTGAATTCATTGTGACATGCTTTAAGAATGTTTCTGTTTTATCCTCTGCACTGCATGACTAATATAGATATATTTTATAAATTGTGTTTATACAATAAATAATATTTTGATAGACTATCGCCGGAGATAAAATATAGGGTATCTCTTTATATTAATATTGTGGATGTGGCCCTACAATAATTCAAAGCGTCATTATTTTGCGTGTGATAAAAAATTGGTTTTGCCTATTTTGTCTCATTAATATCCCTAACATACTATATATACACATATACATACACACATAAATGATCTGCTCTGATGGATATCAAACAATTGAAACACAGGTTTATGAAAAAGTGTTATACATCTGTGTGTGTGTGGCAGCCCAACCATCCCATTATATCAAAGAGCACTGTGTCTTAAAAGGCGTACACAAGTCCTTAACCTCTTAAGGACACAGCTGTTTATTTTTTGTACCTGTTATTTAGTGTAACAACGCAAATTATATATATTTTTTCCCAAGACAAGATCTTTCTTTACATACCACTTTTGTGATCCTATCATCTAATTTACTATAAAAAAATACAAAATATGGTAAAACAAAAAAAAAAAAAAGGACTTTTTTTATTCGAAAATATTTTACTCATCAACAAGAGCTAATGAAAATACCTGCTAAACAGGTTAAAATATCTGTCTTGAGTTTAGAAATACCCAATGTTTTTGTGTTGTTTTTCTAGTGATAGCAATATGCTACTTGTACTTATGGCTCTATCTCATAACCATTTTTTTTTCCAAATCTGGTCATTCTGCCCCCATGCTCTATCTTTGAAAGTGGTCAGTTCAATTTACACCATCAAACCATATACCGTATGTTTAAAAACTAGACACCTCAGGGTATTTCAAATGCTAGTTTCTTTAATCTTTCCATTAACTAATTCTAGTACCAGCCTTTCCCAATCTTTGTGGTGGCAATTTTTTGGTGTTTTTGTCACACACACATTGTACATTTACAGCTCCTGGTATGTGTCACTGCCAAACAAAACCCCAATATGTGTTCTGTTCAGCAACAACTCCTGAGTACAGTGATACCACCTATGCATAGGTTTGTCAGATTGTTTGGATGCTAAAGAACCACATTTGGGAGATGTGCATTTTTTGGAAATTTTACATTTGGTAATCCCGTGCCATGCCCTATTTGAAGACATCCAATTAAATTACCCCCATCAAACGATATACTTTTGAAAACTGGACATCCTATGGAATTTTAAATGCTGGTATTTAAACTTATTCCATGCCAGGATTTTGGGAAAATATAGCACCAAATTTTAGGACTTGCTCATAAAAATATTTTTAATTCATTCATTTCCAATGCGCAGTGCCACACAAAGGGGGGCTGACTGCCCAAGGAGGTAACCTTACTGAGAACAATGGCAACCTCCAGGTCTGCAGATAAAGATTATACAACAATATGAGTTAAAACTTTATTTTTTTCAATTCTAACCTATATGTATACAGCAATGTATTCCACACTCAAGGCTCTTCATCTTGTTAAGAACCTATTGATATCACATTGACTTAATTTGGTGTCTTTTTTGTGTGCTTTAGCAAAGCTTTATGTGATAAAAATCAGTGTGTATATGCAGGAATTAAAGATTAAATTAGTTAAAAATTAAATTAAGCCTTCACTTACCCCATGTGATCAATACATTCTACTACTTTTCCAAAAGCCCCTTCTCCTAATGTCTGAACAATTTCATCTGGAATTGGCAAAAAATAATATTAAATAAAAAAAATGTAATTCCTTAATTGACCAATCAATGGCTTATGTTATACACATTTAAAGATCTTAACGTTTTGAATTATAATCTATTACATAAAACTAAACGTTTTAACATGCTATAAACTTCTAAAAATTTTAACTTCCAGAGATTTAAAATTTAACAAAACTAAAAACACAATTTAAAAATAAAGACTGTCAAAATCAACACATTTAAATTTTAATCTGCTATCTAGAGCAATAAAGGTTTTGAAAAATAATCTATACATCTTCCTCTTAGTACGTCTCCACTTTCACAGATCAGGTGACCCTCCTCATCATCCTCTACACTCCTGGATCTTTTCCTTCGGTGGGTCTTCTGGAAACAGGAAGTGGGTGGCCCAAAGATCGTCCAGCCAATCATTAAACCCGACCAAGTGAATTCAGAGTAGAACAATTCATTCAGCAGGGAGACATTCGGATATTCAGTTACGCAACCAGGCCACGAACAGTTGGCAGGAGCAATTTCATTCAAATTCAGTCCCCAATAATTCCAGGGGCACACAGTTTATGTTACAGAAGAAAAACATGGCAAGGAACAAATTTTCAGATAAGATAGATACTTGGTTTATATTAAAGCAAGTTACATGAAACATTTCTTACTTACATATCTGTAGTGCAGTAAAATAAATGCACAGCCATGATAAGGCTTTACGGTTAAAAGAGGTCTAATGTAATCATTTGAGTCCTAGGCTATGGGAAGGTAAATAATGTGTATCACACTCCCACTCATACTCAAAAACAGGTCCCTAAAGAATAAATGTCTTACGAAACCCAGACCACATAATATATATCTACACATACAAAAAAATACCATTTGTGTATTATTGATCACCTAACTTTGAAAAGGAATATCTTCATATTAGAACACTACATTAATCTACTCATATTAGAGAAAAGACAACATTATATTAAACAGAGCCACCACCTTGGTAATTATATTAATAAACTGCATTTACACAACATTCCCAAAACGTTTTATGTCTCAGCTGAACTAATTTTCTTTTATATGCATCTTTCTCAAACATTTTTGCTTGCTAAATGTCCCAGTTGTAAATTTAAGGGGTAAATATAAAAGGAAGGCAGGGGCAAAGGAAGAGGGGGAAAACCCAAATACATACCGTACACGCATCATGACTTGGGTTGTGATGTTTCCTGTATTTATTTATTTGACTGCTTCTTCTGCTTTGCGCTGATGACTTGCTGCAATGAGTGCGGTGACTTTCATGGTCTCTGTGCAAACGTCTGCTATCACGATTGTAGTCTTTGTAGTTAAGTCTAATTTCCACATAACGTCTGTCGTGATGGTGGTCTCGACTGCTTTTAGGTCTGTCTTCAAGGTAGTGACTGAAACAGACACAGTAAGTTGTATTTTTGGTAAGTCTGGACCAAACCAAGTATTCAGGATTCACTTGGCCGAAACTGCCCCCCCCTTAAAAAAAACAAAACAAAAATAAAACAAATATATATATATATATATATATATATATATATATATATATATAACCATACTTTTATTAAAAGTAACACACCAAAATTGGACAAAAAAAATTCAAACAATATTTATAATTGCTAACAGCAATCACACTCCTATCATGCCCAGGCAGCCAGTACATGCTAGAACATGAGCATGATAGGAGTGTGATTACAGGCTCCCTGTGCCATGCTACCCCCCCACTTCCACATCTATGCTATCACACACACTCATTTACGCATTCATAAACATTAATTCACTAATTCAGATACTAATAATTAATTCCCTTAATCACACATACATGCTCATACACCCTCCCCCACCCACTTACCTTAACTGCAGATCTCTCATTTACAGACTTCTGCAGGGAGCCTGCTGCTTCCGTCTGTGTGAACAACTTGCCAGGGGTAGTGATGTCCGGATCATGAACGAATCGTTCATTTGATCCGGTTCTTTTTAGTGATCCGGATGAATCGTTCAGTAGACTGAACGATTAATTTGTAGCGGTTCAGTCTGTGAATCATGCAGCTGTAACCTGATCCTAGAGCTGTGAGTCATCTGCAGAGCACTCAGACACAGACTCTGGGGTCAGGTTACAGCTAATTAATTCACAGAGGAACGATGACTCATAGAGTCAGAGAGTCGTTCGAAGAGTCGAATGATCCGAAGAGTCGAATGATCCGAAGATTGAAATGATTCAAATGATTCGAATCTTACAGGGATCCGGATCTTACAAGGATCCGAATCTTACAGAGATTCGAATCATTCAGAGAATATTACTGATACCATACTTTTATAAATAAACACAATAATGTTCACACTGCCCCCCAGGATTTAGAATCCCCTGAGTTTGCCCCCCTTTACCTATAACTGCACCTACAGTTAACTTTATTAAATTAACCCTCAGTCATCAGCATAAAATTAACCCTTATACCCCATTAACCATAACGGCCCCTGAAATTAACCCTAAAGTCCCCATTAACCATAACGGCCCCTGAAATTAACCCTAAATACTCCATTAACCATAACTGCCCCTAAATTAATTGTATGTACTCCAGATAAATTACCTAATAAATTGGTATGGTTGATGGGGTCTTTAGTGTTAATTTAGGGGCAGTTATGCTTAATGGGGTGTTTAGGGATAATTTAGGGGCAGTTATGCTTAATGGGGTCTTTAGTGTTAATTTAGGGGCAGTTATGCTTAATGAGGTGTTTAGGGTTAATTTGGGGGCAGTTATGCTTAATGGGGTCTTTAGTGTTAATTTAGGGGAAGTTATGCTTAATGGGGTGTTTAGGGATAATTTAGGGGCAGTTATGCTTAATGGGGGTCTTTAGTGTTAATTTAGGGGCAGTTATGCTTAATGAGGTGTTTAGGGTTAATTTGGGGGCAGTTATGCTTAACAGGGTGTTTAGGGTTAATTTAGGGGCAGTTATGCTTAATGGGGTCTTTAGGGTTAATTTGGGGGCAGTTATGCTTAATGGACTGTTAAGGGTTAATTTTAGGGGCAGTCATGGTTGATGGGGTGTTAAGGGTTAATTTTAGGGGCACACATGGTTGATGGGGTGTTTAGGGTTAATTTAATGGTGAGGGTTAATTTAATTAATTTAATAAAGTTAGCTTAAGGTGCAGTTGCAAGTAAAAGGGGAATGTAAATCCTGGGGGCAGTGATTATTAATGTATTATTTATAACAGTATGGTGATATTCTCTGAATGATTAGAATCCCAATGAAGGCAGAGAGTCGTTCAAAGATCCGGATCTTACAATGATCCGGATCACTGTAAGATTCGGATCCCTGTAAGATCCGAATCTTTGAACAACTCTCTGCCTTCATTGACATCACTGGAGGCAGGGGGGAGGATTCATAATGAAAGGGGCGGGGCCAATCGTTAGTGTGCCTGCACGGAGTTACTGGAAAACAGTAACTCCTGTGAGTCACACTGAGTGATCCGAAGATTCGGATCATGAATCGGATCATTTCAGTGAACGAATCGAAATGATCCGATTCATTTTAATGATCCGAACTTCCCATCACTAGCCAGGGGAAGAAGGAACAGAACAGAGTCATGTGATGTGCAGTCACGTGACTCCGCTGGGTTCCTGCTTTTCCTGGCCGGTGCTCGCACAGAACAACGCACACGATTATTTTCGGCTTTTTTATTATTATTATTTAGGCATTTTGCCCATAATGCCCTTTTTGGACGAAAAATATCGGCCACCGATATATCAGTGCATCCATAAAAAATAGGTTAATCAAACCCATAGACTAGGGCTGAAACAACTAATCGATAAAATCGATTAATCGGATCAATTTTTAGCGATTATAAAAAGAGGTTTTTTTCAGAGCAAATGCTCTGAAAAACTTCTCTCCTTATATAATCCGACCTCAAACAAAGATCGGATTATAATACCGGAATCCAGATCCCCCGCTACGCTGCAGGGGACCTGGATTCCTATCACTGTCTGCCGGTCTCTCACTTCCGTCTCTCTCCCCCTCCCATCTGCCTCCTCCCCCCTCCCATACATCACTCTGCCTCTCTACCCGGCACCGTTGCTGACAGGCACTTTCACTGCAGCTTCATAGAAGCCTCAGTGTAAGTGAAGGGCAGTAACGGAGTCTGTCTGTGCGATGCAGACCCCCACCGGCTGACAGAGAATCATCCTCTCTGACAGCCGGTGAGGGTTTGCATCGCACAGACAGACTCCGTTACTGTCCTTCACTTACACTGTGGCTTCTATGAAGCTGCAGTGAAAGTGCCTTCAGTAACGGAGCCGGGTAGAGAGGCGGAGCGGTGTATGAGGGGGGAGGAGTCAGAGGGGTGTATGGGAGCCACCCTCCAATACATCACTCTGCCTCCTCCCCCTCTCATACGCCACTCTGCCTCTCTACCCGGCTCCCTGGTGTCTTGTCAGAAACGGAGGTTCACAGGAGGCAGAGTGGAGTATGGGAGGGGGGAGGAGGCAGAGTGGAGTATGGGAGGGGGAGGAGGCAAAGTGATGTAAGGGAGGGGGGAGGAGCCAGAGTGGAGTATGGGAGGGGGAGGAGCCAGAGTGGAGTATGGGAGGAGGCAGAGTGGAGTATGGGAGGGGGAGGAGCCAAAGTGATGTATGGGAGGGGAGGAGGCAGAGTGGTGTATGGGTAGGGGAGGAGGCAGAGTGGTGTATGGGTGGGGGAGGAGGCAAAGTGATGTATGGGAGGGGAGGAGCCAAAGTGATGTATGGGCGGGGGAGGAGGCAGAGTGGTGCATGGGAGGGGGGAGGAGGCAGAGTGGTGTATGGGAGGGGGGAGGAGCCAGAGTGGTGTATGGGAGGGGGGAGGAGCCAGAGTGGTGTATGGGAGGAGGAGGAGCCAGAGTGGTGTATGGGTGAGTTATAGTGGTGTATGGGGGGTATTATGAATTTTTAGGGCATATAGGGGGTATAAGGCATATGGATATTAGGCATATCAGGGGGCATAAACATATCTGGGGGTAAAAGGTATATCAGGGGGCTCAGTTGCATATCACTGGCATATAAGGAGTATAAGGCATATCAGGGGGCACAGTGGCATATCAGGGGGCACAGTGGAATCTGGCATATAAGAGGTATAAGGCATATATGGGGGCAGAGTGGCAAGCTGGGGGTCAGATGTGCATAACTGGGGGCAGTTTGGAAGGTGAATAGAGTGAATAGAGAGAGGCCATTGCAATAAAGAGATGAAAGTGTAAATTGTACGTTTTTTATTGCAATTTTTCTTCAATTTAAAATAATGTATTTTTTTATCCGATTAATCGACAAAATAATCGGCCAACTAATCGATTATTAAAATAATCGTTAGTTGCAGCCCTACCATAGACCATAGCTACCTTGTAACAAAAAATAAATAAAACAGAGCAAGCTGTATAAATGAACAACACTTCAACCAGGGAAGGTCACTGTGACGGACCAACCAGGGACCTCAGGTTGTCCCTCTCCGCCAAGAGCGACCTGGACAATAATTCCCCACAATCCGTAGGCAATATCCCCTAGCAAAGTAAAGGGATATCGCTATCCAGTACCCAAATAACCAGGCAAGACTAGTCTTTAGGTACAACAAGAGGAGAACCGATTTCTTTTAGACACAGACAGCTGGATATATCCAGCAAAACACACATTAACATAAAAGAAGATATTGGGATACAAACCGCCCCCTTAATCTGCATTCCCGAGACAACAGGGGCAGTAAAGGGATTAACAATACAGAAGGTTACAGACGCCACTAACATAAGGAATACACATTGTCTTGATTAGATTATCTCCCAGACCTTAGTGTGCTGCGTGTAAACAGTTAGGAAATAATAAAATACATTTTTATTAATAACAAACAAAAAGGATAACATGGCACTCTTTACCAGGGCCCATAGTCTGTAGTAAGGAGCCCATTGCAAATAAATATTATGCAATTTTATTGTGAATAAGGGTGCTGCAGAAGCATGACAGGAAATTAAATTCTCTAGTGACAAAGCCATGGGTAGGGAGCTAAGCTATTGTAACCTGAATCTGAGAACGATCTAAACTTGAGTGCCATCTGCTGCCTGTTCTCAAACATAGTAAATTAGCAAGTATATTTCTTAAGTTGAAGGAAGATCTTTACCTGTTGCCAAATTAACCCTTTTGAATATAATCAAATGGGCTGATTTATTTGGATAGATTTGTACATATATTTTAAGATTGAAAGGTAATGGAGGCCAGATAGATATTCTTTTGCATTAAACAGAAATAACATTTATTGCAAAGGTCCTGATGGGGTATAGCAAGCTGCTTTCACTTAAGGTTGAGTCCCCAAGATGGAGTATTTCAGATATTGAACAATGGCCTGTCAGGATAACTGCAAGAGCCTTCCAACACACCCTCTCCAGTTCCTCAAATTGTTCTTTCTCCACGAATCTGCATTAGTCTGGTCTCTGTTTACTTTTTGCGAAGAGACAGAAACAGTGTGTGCCAAGAGGCTCCAGTGTGTGCCTCCACCAGGAGGCAATGTTCAAGGAGTAGCAGATGAAGAAAGGAGCAGCAAACACAAGAAAAGAAGATAGAAAGGGGTCAGTTCGGATGAAAATCTTCTTTTATCTTCCTGTCTATCAGAACCAGCGTCAAGATTTAACCCCTTGATAACTGCTCTAAGTTCACTATCTGCACCCAAACGGTAGTGTGGTAATGCCTCAATACCAGCATCAGGGGCCATGTTTACTTACTTTTATTAAAAGTGTGGTTAACACACCGAAATTGGACCAAAATACCGTATTTGCTCGATTATAAGACGACCCCGATTATAAGACGACCCCCCAAAATCAAAATATTAATTTAGGAAAAAAACAAAAAGCCTGAATATAAGACGACCCTATAGGAAAAAAGTTTTACCAGTAAATATTAATTCATGTAAATTATTTTTTCATGTTTAATAAAAGCTATGATTGAGAAAAATATATTTTTTAAATTTCCTTTTATTTGCCAACCTGCCCCCCCCAGTTATGCCACTCTGCCCCCAGAAATGCTTTATACCCCCCTATTTGCCACTCTGCCCCATGATATGCCTTATACCCCTATATGCCACTCTGGCATATAGGGGGTTAAAAGGCATATCATGGGGCTGAGTGGCATATAGGGGGTTAAAATGCATTTCTGGAGGTATATAGGCATATCATGGGGCTGAGTGGCATATAGGGGGTTAAAATGCATTTCTGGAGGTCCAGAAATGCATTTTAACCCCCTATATGCCACTCAGCCCCATGATATGCCTTTTAACCCAGCATGTACTGGCTGCCTTGGCTTGATAGGAGTGTGATTGCTGTTAGCAGTTTGATATATATATATATATATATATATATATATATATATATATATCAAACTGCTAACAGCAATCACACTCCTATCAAGCCAAGGCAGCCAGTACATGCTGGAACCTGGGGATGATAGTAGTGGGATTACAGCCTCCCTATGCCATGCTACAACCCCCACCCCCCTTACACATCCATGCTATCACACACAAACACATTTAAATACTCATTCATTCCATTAATCACACATACTTCACACATTAAACACACATTAATCACACATACTTACCCAAAAACCCTCCCCCACCCCCTTACCTGAACTGCAGATCCCTCACTCGAAGACTTCTGCAGGGGACCGGCTGTAGAGCAACTTCTCTGGCCCCGCCCCCAGAGGAGGGAGGGGGAGATAGAGCTCTGTGAGGACGCTGCAAGCTTCCTGTCCTCCTGCTTCTAACAGAAGAGACGCTGCTCGCGACCGGTAAGCAGCATGGCCCCAGCAGACATTTTTTGGGGGGTCTGAGAAGACGACCCCGATTATAAGACGAGGGGTATTTTTCAGAGCATTTGCTCTGGAAAAAACCTCGTCTTATAATCGAGCAAATACGGTAAATAAATTAAAAAACCCACAATATTAATAAATATATGATTGTTAACAGTAATCACACTCCTATCATGCCAAGTCAGCCAGTACATGCTGGAATCTGGGTATGCCGGGGCATGATATGAATGTGATTGCTGCTAATTTTATATATATTATTATTATTGAATTTTTTGCCCAATTTTGGTTTATTACTTACTAGTAATAAAGGGGGGGAGGGTCATTTTTAGCCAAGTGAATCCTGAATTTTCATTTTGGTGCATCCCTAATATTAAATATGTAATCTAAAAAAATAATAATAATAAAAGGGTTCCATAGTGCTAGGCACAAAAATACAGGAATGCATGGGATACAGAAAATAATGGTTACAAATCAGCAAAATAATAGTCCATAAAATAAAATGTGAACACAAAAGAAACCCTTACAATTACTGATATACAAGTCCTTGTGGGAGATTCAGATGGTAAATTCTCCATAAAGTTGTTAAAAGGAAAACCTCTTTTCATTATTCAAAAGGTTCCTCATATTTAGGCGATTATCTGGACATCTGAGCGATGCCTCAACCTCTACTTCTGCCCGGCCTTCCGCTGGGGCATCTATGACAGAGCACTGGAAGGTCATGTCACGCCAGCGCTCCATCATAGAACCCCCGGCGGAAGTGCCAGGCAGCAACGTTGACAATGATTTTCATTATAGATTTTTATCGATTAGTTGTTGCAGCTCTATAGTCCTTCCTGTATCTCACAACAGGAACACCTCTCAATGGGCATGTTTGGCACTTACTAAAATGCAATGTGATTACTAATTAACAAGCCTTTAGGTGACGATCAGTAGCCAATCATCTAATTTAATCACCCCTGTCGCCAACACTACACAGTAACTTTAACCTACCCTAACATTTAACCACGTCCAATTCACTTTTCACTAACAGGACCCCAGCACTAACACCTAACCCAACTCTAGATGTAATCACTAAATTGAGACACAATAACAAAAAATGTCCCCAACCTTAGGGAAGAAGAGAATTCAAAAACATGAAAAACTGCCCCTAAACCGAAGGAAGGAACCACAGTGAAAACCATTATATGTGTGCAAGAAAAAAAAGTAGATCAACGTTCTGCGTATGTGGAGTGTGACATCCTCAGGCAATGTGCTTTCAGAGAACACAGTTTATGACGGTTATTTTGATTTATAGGGTTGAAACCTAATTTGAGCCTCAATTTCCAGAAATCATGACATATACATACATATAGAGTATTGCTCTACTCAATGTGTTACTGATTACAAATCAAGTTGTTTTTGTTCTTGCACATACTCTGAGAAAGAAACCTTCTGAAATACTGGCATGTGCTCAGGTGCTCAATTCCCAGCATTTTTCAAAAAAAAAGTCCTACTTGTCCTGGAAAAAAAAAAATATATAATTTGTGGGGAGGAACTCATGGGAATATATTTTATTTGAATAATTAATAAATGCAAATGAGGACACTACCATATGGCTAATATATCTTCGGGCAGAATGCTGCCATCTATTGGTAAGATACATTGAGTAGCATAATAACTGTGGATTGTTCCATTTGCTTGAAATCCAAAGGTATTATGCTACTCAATGTATCTTACCAATACATGGCAGCATTCTGCCCAAAGATATATTAGCCACAGCCGTCAGTGTGCTCATTTGCATTTATTAATTATTCAAATAAAATATATTCCCATGATCCTTCCGTCTAACAGTTTAATAAAAACAACCCCCTAAATAAATAGAAAAAAAAAGTTTGCAAGTTCGACAGAATTAATGACCGCGAGTGCGGACATTTAACTGTTGCAGCAGGGTCCCAGGTTGCTTTATCAATCTATTTCTGCAACCAGTGGTAAGGGGCCGTGCGAGTGAGCCTATTGGTCGCGTGCACGGCCCTTTAACCTACGGATTTCTGCTCCCGTTATTTAACGCAGCATCACAGGGGAAATCCGTAGGTTCGCTGTCAGGAGTTAAAAAGGCCGTGCGAGTGAGCCTATTGGTCACCTGCAGGGTCTTCCTCTGGCATCAACCATGCCGATGCCGCGAAGATAAGGTAGGCTAGATGGGGAAGGGACCAGGGAGATTAGTAGACGAAGACGTTTAAGTTTTTCCGCCGCTCTCCTCTTCTTCGTGTCTTCAGAAACGAACACGAAAACGCACTCTTCGTGCTCGTTTTCACGTTCGCCCGAAGACGAATGCACAAGTCTAGTTAAGAGTATGTTTTGGTACCAACTTATTCCAGGATCTGAACTACTTTACTGACATAAGGCATTTCCCACTCCTTCTTCCCCAGATATGCCACACTGCCTCCCAGACACGCCACTCCATCTTCCCCAGATATGCCACACTGCCTCCCAGACATGCCACTCCATCCTCCCCAGATATGCCACACTGCCTCCCAGACATGCCACTCCATCCTCCCCTGATATGCCACACTGCCTCCCAGACATGCCACTCCATCCTCCCCTGATATGCCACACTGCCTCCCAGACATGCCACTCCATCCTCCCCTGATATGCCACACTGCCTCCCAGGCATGCCACACTGCCCTCCCTACATATGCCTTATACCCCTCAGATATCCCATAGTGCCCTCATAGATTCACAGACTTGTTCACAGTACACTGACAATACTTTTATAAAAAAAAATACAGGATTAATCTTCACTGCCCCCAGGATTTAGATTCCCTTAGTTTGCCCCCCCCCTTTACCTCTAACTGCACCCTAAGTTAACCTTATTAATTTCCGTCCTCAGCATTAAATTAACCCTAAAGACCCCATGAACCACAACTGACCCTAAATTAACCCTAAACACCTCATCAGCCACAGCTGCCCCTAAATTAACCCTAAAGACCCCATCAACCACAGCTGCCCCAAATTAACCCTAAAGACTGCATCAACCACAGCTGCCCCTAAATTAACCCTAAAGACCCCATCAACCATACCTGCCTCTAAATTAATCCTAAACACCCCATTAACCATAACTGCCCCTAAATTAACCCCCACCTCCCCTAACTTTCAGCAGTAGTTTTATACTCAGATGAGTGTCTGATCCATGTGGATGCTATAAGGAAATTGGCGGGGCCAATCGTCGGTGTGACTGCAGGGAGGGACTGGGAGAAAAAAGAGGCATGGCCACTCGTCAGAGTGACTGCAGGGAGGGACTGCGAGGGGTATTTTTAGAGCGTTTGCTCTGAAAGAACTCTCATCTTACAATCGATAAAAATCGATTCGACTAATGAACTAATTTTCATTGTCGATTATTATCGATTAGTTGTTGCAGCCCTAACTGGAATATACATATTTCAAGCTTGGAATTTTTATCAGAGACTTATTCATGTAATGTGTTTTGTTAGGCAAGGATGGGTTTGTATAATAAGTAAATTTGATTTGAAATTAGTAGTCTTCTTCAAGTAGTCTTGCTTGGGCAACCACTTATGTAATAAACTACCTACCAAATCTTAATAATAATAAAAACCTCCATGTCATTACTTACTTACAACTCCCAACTCACTCATGCTAAGTAAATCCAGTTTACAAATGTAATAAATTACCTAAATTCCCTACCAACCTTCAATCTGAGTTAAAATACACTTTAAAAAAATCCTTAAGGATAAAAACAGTAGCATAAATGGTAATGAGATAAAAAATTGTGTTGTATGTGTTTTCCAGTAATACTATAGTGATCTCCAGTCCCTCTCCAGGGAGGTACAGGGAAAAAAATATAGGTAAAGTCAATGCTGTTTAGCATTGTTTTTGTCTACTACAGATTTCCGTGCATGTAATTGGTAAAAAAAAAAAAAAAAAAAAGCAGAAGATTACATTCACGGAAGTACCCCCGATTGGGCTAACAATTGTTGGGGAGAGATCAGATCTGGAAGGGATGTAAATGCAGAACGTACTTTTGCGTAATAAGCGGTAAGGCACTGTAGGATGTAATAAAAAAAACAAAACATACAAAAAAACAAAAAACACTGGTACATACTCATCTGTTGATTTAAACTTATTGAAGCTGCATTTGTAGTCGTTTCCATGCTCACTACTATGGATTCTTCTTCGTTTGCAGGTTCTGCTGTATTTTTTATGATCCAAGTACTCCCTCTGTTCATCCCAGGTTGAATATCGGCTACGGCTACTGTGTTTCATCTGGCAAAATAAAAAAAATAAGATGTTTTATCTTGAAGATATGAAGGCTTCAAGAATCACAATTAAAATCCAAAAAACAGCAGATTGCTAGGGCTGCAACAGCTAATCCAGGGCTCGACAAATCCCAGGCGCCAGGTCGCCATGGCGACAGAGAATTTTGTCCTGGCGCCTAGGTTTTGTCAGCCTCTTACATCCAGAAAAAATTGTGGATGTAAGAGACTGAGTCACCACACAGGGGCGCTGTTGCTGCTGTCTGCCCAGGAGTCTGGGCAGACAGCACATCCACTCAGAGCCCGCCCCCGAGCCCGAGATCACTCCCACAGAGTGAGCCTGTAGGCTGAAAACGCGGTTGCTGCAAAACCAGCAATCGTGTTTTCAGCTGCCACAGGCAGCTTCAGGGAAGGTGGTTGTGTGTTGATTGGGTCCCCACACAAGTGTGGGGACCGGACCCAACACCCCCCAGCTGCCTGATCGCTCCATGAGAGCGACAGTGCAGCGTTAACCCCTTCAGTGCCGCGATCGCGGCATTTAGGGGTTAATTCCCGTTTTGTACGGGGCTCTGCTGCTGGTGGTCTGCCTGGAAGCCCAGGCAGACCAGCAACAGCAAAAACGAGCCCCCACAAGCCCTTTGATGATTCCTGTAGGCATGGAAGCCTACAGCAGTCATCAAAGAGACTCCCCCTGCAATGGCTGGTCTATAGACCAGCAATTGAGTCCCAGCTGCCAGAGGCAGCTTCAGGGACAGGGGAGAGGGTTCTTTGGTCTCCACATGAGTGTGGAGAGCAGCCCCAACACCCCCCTGCTGCCTGATCGCTCCATGAGAGCGACAGTGCAGCGTTAACCCCTTCAATGCCACAATTGTGTATGACACATTTGTGGCATTGCAGGGGTTAACATTTGTCCCCACAAGCTTGTGGGGACTAAATATCAATCAATGCTGTGCTCCAATGGAACATCAGCATCGAAAGAAGAAAAAAAACAGGACTGACCTGAAAGTCCAGGGTGCTTCCAGGTCAAGCGCTGTGAGTTTAGTAAGTGGGCTGATGATGATCAGATCACTCCTGACCAAGTGTTAGTTGAAAAAAATCCTGGCTCCTAACTTTTTTACCTGGCGCCTAGATTCACAACAAATTTGTCAAGCCCTGAGCTAATCGATCAAATTCTCTGAAAAGTACCCCTCGTTTTATAGTCAGACCTCAAATAGAGGTCGGACTATAACACTTAGATCCAGATTCCCTACCTATATCCTCCTCTCTGGCAGCCGTTGGATGTCTGTGCGATGCGCGCGCACACAACCTCTGTGTCAGGCCCCATTCAGGTTGCAGAGCTGCTTATCTCTAGGTTCCCCTGTCTCAATACAGTCTCCCCGTCTCACTACAGTCCCCCTTTTGCTGTAATCCATTCATGGATCCATCCCCTGTGTTCCTTGCCTTGTTCCCTGTCCTCTGTTGTGTCCTGTACCATGTATGTCTTGTCTTGCTTTGTCCCCCTTGCTTGCTATGTTTCTGCTGTTACTCTACTTAGCTTCCCTACTCCCAGCCTGCAGCATCCTGCACATTTCTCTGTGCATGTCTCATGCCTGCTCCAGGGTGCCTGCAGGATATCACTTTTTTTTATTCTGGACAACATCTCCTGCTATGTGTCAGGGTCTGGCGACCCGACACGGTACCCGCCGGGGTCCGGTGACCCGACACGGTACCTTACCTGGACGCCCGCTACCCGCGGGCATCGGATCCAGCACGTCTTCTGCTGGCTTCCCCGTCCGGCAGGCTTCTGCTAGGCGCGCACCCTGTCTAAACTTTATTGTTCCCCGAACACTGTTCGCGGGAACTCGCCGCTGTAGCTTCCCACTCGGGGGCGGAGCTTCCCCCGAGCGGCAAGTTTAAAACCGTTGTTGTGCTTACCTGCTACATCCTGAGTGTGTCTTCCTAGCGATTTAACGTGTACCTACCTGGCTTTCCTCTGACCACGCTCCTGCCTGACCCTTATCTACTAAACGGCTCGTGATTTTTCTGGTTACCTACCTGGCTCTCCTTTGACGATTCTGCCTGACCCTTCTGTACCTCGTTGCCTGCTCGTGTACCATACCTCGGCTCGTGTCCTGATTGTGATTCTGCCTGACCCTTCTGTACCTCGCTGCCTGCATATTGAGCTCCGTTTCCCTATAGACTTATCCTTCCCGCTTATTGTTCCTGACACTATGTCAGGGCGCTGGTATTTGGCCGCACAACCCTAGGCACTCATCACTCGGGGGAGTGTGGTTACCCAGCACCAGGCCCTGTCAAACTCTGCTACTGCGCAATATCTCCTGAATACCATCCATTGGGCGCTCTGGGTCATTATAGTCGTCTGTATGGATCCAGTCCCTGACACTTCGCTACTGCCATCCACTTCCTCCGGGGCTTCTATGATGGAACACTGGCGTGATCGAAGTCCCGGACAGCAGTGGAGGTTGTCTGCCAGCATCACTGATGTTCACTGGCTACCAGAGAGGAGGATCCCCCGCAGCGCTGCAGGGGACCTGGACCCTTCTCTATGGTAGCCAGTGGAAACCTCAGCTGCTACCCTACACTTCCGCCCGGGCTTCTATGATGGAGCACCGATGTCACATGACCTTCCGGTGCTCAGTCACTGAAGCGCCAGTGAAAGTGCCGGCCAGCAGCAGAGTGTTGTCTATGCGCATAGCGCAGATGTCCACCGGCTGCCCCCACTAGACACCAGGGAGTCTGCAGCACAGGGGGAGCAGAGTGGCATATCAGGGGAACCAGTGGCACATCGGTATAAGGAGTGGCGTATCAGGGGGAGGTATAAGGAGTGCCGTATCAGGGGGAGGTATAAGGAGTGCCGTATCAGGGATAACATCCTCCCCCATAGCGTCAATCATATGGTAACTCAACCTCCCTCCATCCTCACCTGCTTCAGCCCAGTTACACTATTCAAAGTTTCCAAGGTCCTGTTATCTTCCCACCTCACCATCTGTGCCCTCGACCCTGCACCTTCACATCTCCTACCACCCCTCTCTAGTGTCCTTACCCAACCCTAACCCACTTCTTTAATCTCTCCTTGTCCTCTGGTGTATTCCCATCCTCATTCAAACATGTCATTATCTCCCCCATCCTATAGAAACCTTCCCTTGATCTGAACGATTAATTTGTCACCAGACAAGCCAGAAGGCTTGTTGTTCCCTCTCATGGTGCTGCCACAACCACAAGGATTCTGGGTAGGCGCATTCAAATAAGGTTAATAATTATCACCTTTTGCCTCTATATCCACTTTATACATGGATCCCTTGAACGTAATTGCCCGCTGTACAGGACAGGCTTAAGACAAAACTCTGGAGCACCATGAGATACCCCATTAACCATAACAGTCCCTAAATGAATTGCATGTACTCCAGATAAATTACCTTATTGGTAAGTTGGTATGGTTGATGGGGTCTTTAGTGTTAATTTAGGGGCAGTTATGGTTAATGGGGTGTTTAGGGCAGTTATGGTTAATGGGGTGTTTAGGGTTAATTTAGGGGCAGTTATGGTTAATGGGGTTACTAGAGTAGGCAGACAGGGTTCATTTACTCTAAAGGGGCGGGGCCCATCGTTAGTGTGACTGCAGGGAGGGACAGGAAAACAGTAACTCCTCTGAGTCACACTGAACGATCCGAAGATTCGGATCATGAATCGGATCATTTCAATGAACGAGTCGAAATGATCCGATTCACTTTAATGATCCGAACTTCCCATCACTAACAAGAGCCATACGCGTGAACTCGCAGCAAAATATAAATTAAATAAAAAGCCAGTTCTCCCGCTCAGATTCAAATACACTAAACAATCTCTTCAATCCCAAATGTTATCCAGGTTAGTAATAAACCTTAGTAAATAATACAATTTTAAAAAGATCTCCCTGCAAGACCTTGATCAGGTACCCTAGCAATTTAACCCCCGATTATCAAACGAGCGTCAGGGGTCCCATGTACTCACAGTGTGCGCAATATCAGTTATGTGTCCGGCAATTTCGTTAAAACCTCGCGACGCCTGCTGCGGGTGTAGATGGATTCTTCGCCTTACTTCTGTGTCGTGTCTGTGCCAAAATGGCGCCTACAGCACCGTGTCTCTAGATCTCGATATAATGCAGTAGTTTAACTCCGAATTCAGGTTCTCTCTTCATCTACCGAGGCTCAGTAGGTGGTGAGCATTTTCTATAAAAACCACCTCAGCTAACCGACTATGGCCGCTTGTAGCACTCAACATCCGAGAGCTTTTTCTTTCACGTCTCCCTGCTAGGGGCGAAGCCACGCCCCAACATGGCCTCTATTGAAATGTAGTTTGAAAAACAATATTGTACGAGGTCGGCTAAAACCCATTTTAGTTTCAGAATAGAAGTAAATCTAAGTCAACGTTGTTTAACTATTTCACGGCCACGTATTTTTCATACTTTCCCCCACATTCTACCACGATTCCCCTTTTCCATGTGTAGTGTGCCAGCGCAACTTATATATATTTTTTTCTTTGCAAGACCCTCTTTTAAATATATATATATATATATATACATACAAAGCTTTCATTACTAGTACTAATATTAAAAACAAATGTTTGCTTAGAATTCCTTCGACGGACTACTGATGGGCCACGTTGCTACCTTGTTTTGTACCATATTTTGAGTTTTTGTTGTTTTTTTCCCCTCAAAAATGTCAGTTTGTTTTACAATTGAATTGTTCATGTTATACGTCACATAAAAGGTGGAAAAAGTTCTGACGTGATTTATCTTTGTCTCATTCTTTAACATCACAAGAAACTGGTATTTTAACAAGGGTGAGTAGACTTTTTATATCCACTGTAAATAACAATAATAGCTTTTTCTGGGCAGAGGGAGGGGTTAACGTGAATTAGTATGGCATTAACCCCTTCGTGACCTTTGCCGGTTCAGGACCGTCATGACAAGAAGGTCACTAAACGACCTTTGACGGTCCTGAACCGTCAAAAAATTAAATAAGCTTAGAAAGTGATCAAGGATCACTTTCTTCGCTTAAACGGCTTTGCTGCAATGCCTCGATGTCGAGGCCTTCAGCAAGGCCGAGATCGGCATCGGGGGCCATGTCTGGCCCCTCCCCGGGGCGTCAACAGCCGCCATACATTGTATGGCGGCGGACGCCCGTTTTAAAAGCGTTTAGGAGGCGATCAACGATCGCCTTCTAAACTTAAATGGTGTCGCTGGAATGCCTCGATCAGGAGGCATCCAGCGACACCAAACACTTACCTCTGGGTAGTCTGTGACCGCTCCGGAGAGCGGTCACAGCCGCAGCTGCCGGTGATCTTCGCCATCCGCAAGATGGCGGCGGCCGGGGAAATAAAACAATAAAGGTGAAAAGTTCGCTAGATGGTCTCCAGACCCTCTAGAGAACTGGCTCCACTTGCTGGTTGAATACAGGTACTGCATTCAACCATGCAAGTCAATGGAGCCCAGCTTTCTAATCACTATGTGATTAGTAAAATATAAAAAATAAAAAAAATGTGCTAACATTTAAAAATAATTATGCAGTGATGTCACTAGATGAACCATCCAGTACCAGCAAAATGTGTAAAAAAAATATAAAAAAAGTATTAAAAAAAATAAATAACATTAAAAAATAAAGTTTATTATTTGGAGCAAGTACTAAAATTTCTAAAAAATCTCAACAAAGAGTTAAAATAAAAGCACTTCAAATACCCAAGGGGTGTCTAATATAAAAAAAAAAAATGGCTGATGGGGTAAATTGGAGTGGCCTAGCTCAAAGATAGGGCATAGGTACAGACTGACCAAACTGGAGAAAAAAAGCGCACTTCCCAAATGTGGCATTTTAAATCTGAAACAACCCGACAAACCCATGCATGTCGGTTATCACTGCACTCAGGAGATGTTCCTGAACACACATTGGGGTGTTGTTAGACAGTGACATATACCAGAACCTGTATATCTATAACTAAAGTACAATTTGTGTGGAAAAAAAATTAAAAAAAATTACTATTACAAAGTTTGACAAAGTGTAGTTCTATAATTGGTGCATGGAAAGGGTTAAAATAACAGCATTTGGAATACCCTGGGGTGTCTAGTTTTCAAAAATATATGGTTTGAATGGGTTAAATTGAGTTAACCGGCTTCAAAGATGTTCCAAAGAGGAGATGGAGGCAGAATGACCAAATGACCACCTGAATTACGCATGCCCCAAAAGTAGCCTTTTACCAGCCAAACAATCTGACAAACCCATGCATGTGGGGTATCGCTGTACTCAGGAGATGTTCCTGAACACACATTGGGGTGGTGTTTGACAGTGACATATACCAGGACCTGTATATTTATAACTAAAGTACAATTTGTGTGGAAAAAAAAAAATTACTATTACAAAGTTTGACAAAGTGTAGTTCTAGAATTGATGCATGGAAAGGGTTAAAATAACAGCATTTGGAATACCCTGGGGTGTCTAGTTTTCAAAAATATATGGTTTGAATGGGTTAAATTGAGTTAACCGGCTTCAAAGATGTTCCAAAGAGGAGATGGAGGCAGACTGACCAGATTTGTTAAAAAAGATTTGGAAATCATAAAACGCTGCTTGTACTTATTGCCCTATAACTTACAAAAAACATCAAAACATTGGGTATCTCTAAACTCAGGACAAGTAGTAGAATCTATTTAGCTAGTTTTTTTACTTGCTTTTTTTAGGTGAGTAAAAGATTTTTCAAATAAAAGTCATAAAATGTGTTTTTTTCAATTTTTCACCATATTTTTTAATTTTTTTATAGTAAATAAGATGACACGATCAAAATAATGGTATCTGAAGAAAGCCCATCTTATCCTGAAAAAAACAATATATAACTTATGGGTGAGGAGAAAATTAGAGCTGAACACAAGCACCACAAAAGTGTCAAAACAGCCTCGGTCCCACAGGGTACAAAATGAAAAATGAGCCCGGTCCTTAAGGGGTTAAAACTTAAGTTTTTTTTAAACACATTTTATTATTTTCATAACATAGGAAAAACAGTACATAACAATGAGCATACCTGGGACTCGGAGTGCCAGGTGAGCGCCGCTCCTCTGGGTCTCGGGAGCAGGGTCTTGACACACCCTGCTCCCCGCCCATTTTCTTTAAATGAGAGTGTTTCCCGCTGACATCAGCGTGAACGCCCCCAACGTCAGCGGGAACTCCCATTAACGTCAGCGGGAACACCCACCGACTTCAGTGTGCAGTCCTGGCCTCCTCCCGCAAGGGAAGGCTCCGGGTAGCCAGAGCCCAGAAGTTCCTAGGTATAACAATGAGTTGAGATTTGAATTGTGAAAACACGGTAAACGGAAAAGTGCTATACACAGATACCATGAGCTTCTCTCCAATAATTGATATGATACCGATAGGCTATTAGAGATTCTATTAGAGAATAGGAAAAGCCCAGCCCCCCCTCAACCCACAGGAAGATGAAAAGAGGTGGATGAGATCTATTGCACAAACCCACAAACAGATCAAAACATAATTCACAAAAATGACCATCTCATTACAGAAATAAAGATTACGTACCTCCCAATAGACGCTGATTATCCAGGAGTTTTTCCTTACTTTTTTCAATCTGGCCAATCAGCATTTACAACAAGAAGGAACAAGCATTAGATCAAGGGTGTACAAGTTTTTTCTGCAGAGAGAGAGAGAGAGAGAGTGTGTGTGTGTGTGTGTGTGTGTTAGTTAGTTAAATGGGGGTATAGGGTGTGTGTGTGTGTGTTAAATGGGGGCATAGGGCATTTCTGGAGTGGCGTTAAGGGGGCATTTAATAGAGCACTCTGCCTCCTGAAATGCCTTATACCTCCCTATATGCCACTCTGCCCCATAATATGCCTTTTAACCCCCTAAATGGCAGAGTGGCATATAGGGGTATAAGGCATTTCTGGAGGCAGAGTGCTCTATACAATGCCTTTTAACTCCCTTAATGCCACTCTGCCTCCTGAAATGCCTTATACCTCCCTATATGCCACTCTGCCCCATAATATGCATTTTAACCCCCTAAATGCCAGAATGGGATATAGAGGTATAAGGCATTTCTGGAGGCAGAGTGGCGCATAGGGGGTCAAAAGGCATACCATGGGGCACAGTGGCATATAGAGGGTTAAAAGGCATATCATGGGACACAGTGCCATTTTGGTGTGGCAAGCCTGGGGGCAGATGTGCGTAACTGGGGGACAGGTTGGAAAATACAAGAAATAAAAACAAAAAAAATCTTTTTCTCAACCATAGCTTTTATTAAAAAAAATAGTTTACATGAATTAACATTTACTGGTAAAACTTTTTTCCTTTGGGGTCGTCTTATATTCAGGCTTTTTCTTTTTTTGCTAAGTTAATATTCAGATTTTGGGGGGTCGTCTTATAATCAGGGTCGTCTTATAATCGAGCAAATACGGTAGTTCAATTTATTCATACAGTAAGTAAAGTGCCAGGAAACAGATGACCAAATACACAGCAGGACAGGTTCTGCCACACCGACACCCAAACACATACACACCAGGACAGGCCCTGCCACACCGACACCCAAACACCCACACACAGCAGGACAGGATCTGCCACACCGACACCCAGACACACACACACACCAGGACAGGCTCTGCCACACCAGCACTCAAACACACACACCAAGACAGGCTCTGCCACACCGACACCCAGACACACACCAGACTACTGTAGTGTATCACAGGGACTGCAGCAGACTGCAGTAGAATTTTGTTGATTAACACAGTTGGCCGTTTATGCTACTAGCCAAACCTGTAAGTTCATTGTTTTTAATAATCTTTCAATTATATCATCTTTGATTCTTTATTGACAGTAAACATTGGTGACAATATAATGTGTATAATATATAATATTGGAGAAATTCAGTCCTGCTCCACAAGGCTGCATGTGCCTATCATCTGCCAGTGCCTGACTGCGCAGGCACAGTGCATTACTGCACCTCCACTACTGCTGCTGCACCTTACTCTTGGGGAACATTTGTTTTTTAAATATCTATAATATTGTGATATTGTGGAAATTCAGTCCTGCTCCACAGGGCTGCATATATATATATATATATATATATATATATATATATATATATATATATATATATATATATATATATATATATATATATATATAGTTACATAGTTCATAAGGTTAAACAAAGACCTAAGTCATGGTTTTGGTGGAATTAACTTATTGCCTCTGCGGGGTTACCTTACCTATTCTTGATCCAAAAGAAAGCAAAAAAACCCTAATTAAGCTACTTCGAATTCTGCCATCAGGGGAAAAAATCCTACTTGACTCCAAGAGGCAATTGGATTTTTCCTTGGATCAAGAAGCTCTAAAATATTAATGTTATTCTATTTATATCCCTGTATGTCATGCCTTTCTAAGAAAATATCGAGGCCCCTTTTGAAGGTATCTAATGTACTGGATAACACCACCTCCCTTGGAAGTGAATTCCATACCTTAATTGTCCTCACTGTAAAGAATCCCTTCCTTTGTCGTCTATGAAACCTGCGCTCTTCCAGTCTCAGAGGGTGACCTCTTGTTCTTTGTATATTTCTGTTAATGAACAGGTCACTGAAGAGCTCTTTATATTGGCCCTGCATAAATTTATATAATGTTATCATATCCCCTCTGAGACGCTGTTTTTCCAGCGTATATAATTTTAACTTTTTTAGTCTGTCTTCATAACTAGAATCTCCCAATCCCCTTATTAATTTCGTAGCCCTCCTTTGCACTTTTTCTAATTCCATTATTATCGCCGCACTTGAAGAGAACGAAATGCGGCACGTAACGGATGACGTTGATACGCAGCCCTCTACGTACTACGACGCGACTACGTACCCGGAAGTATTCTCACGGATATAAACGGACCTTCGACCACACACGGGATTCACTTAATTCTTTCTGCTATTTTATTAGATTTTTTCTCCTGAGGAAGCCAACGTACAATCGGCGAAACGCGTTGAGAGAAAGCAGAGATACAGGGGACAATCATACCGGAATATTTGCTGATCCTGACGATTCCATTCTGAAACGCTTGTGCACTCTATTTGTTTAGCAGTGCCACGTTCAACTGTGAGTGCATTCTTTCCCTTACTTAAGATCTAGTTTTCGGATTTATTGCACTATTGCCAGTCCGTTTGTTTTTTAGAGATTTTAGAAGATATTAAAGAATTTTCCACCGATACCCGTGACGAGCTCGTTTGTTCAGCCCGCTTGTGAGTGGATCAGACACCACTTTATATTGTTCATTTGTGTTAACATATTACACTATTGTTGTTTTTTATTTTTTCCCTTATGTTTATGCGAGCCATGGTGTATTGCTTGTCTAGATGGTTAACTCCTGCACTGTACCAGCGTAAAAAACCTGAGTACCCGGCGAATGCCAAAAATTAGGGGAGGGATGGGCGGGAAAATGCACTTTAAAATAATTAACCCTATAGTGCAAGGCCCTTCAATATATACCCCTCAGGGAGGGTAATTACCCCCTCCCATCTGGCCCAGCACGTGCCACTAATTTAACACTTTCAGTGCCCAAATTTTGCTTAGTCAGCCCTTAACCCCTTAACCAGGCTTGACAATGGGTACCTCGTCCAGCCCTTCATTCATGGGGCCCCTCCGTCCAATTCTTTCCCTCCGGGGCTGTTCTTGATGTAAATGGAATCGCCCAGACACTCAACAAATAAAAAGGGCTTAAAAGCATTTCATGCATTATGAAACATTTTCTTATAGGGTATAGAAGCCTAGTAGCAGGGGAGAGCTGGCAGCCTAAGGCCTGGGGGGGCAAGTCTACTCAAGTGGCCCGTTGCGCCACCGAATCAGTCCACCATCCATGCCCATCTCTTCCTGATTATCTAAAGCATATTGATGTAATGTGATGGGATTGGGAGTAATCAGTACACTAAAAAAGTCATCATACACGCGACACCTAAAGCAGTAGCGTACCTAGCGGGGGGCGGGGGGGGGGCGGTCCGCACCGGGTGCCGCTCATCAGGGGGGTGCCAACTTGCCGGCACCCGGCACCCCTCCAGAGACGGACAGTAATGTCCGCCGCTGGAGGAGCAGGCTCGCAAGAGAGCGGTATCGGAGGTCTTTAACAGACCTCCGGCTCCCTTGAGTGATTTTAAGCCGGTTCCCTTGAACCGGCTTAAAATCACTCAAGGGAGCCGGAGGTCTGTTAAAGACCTCCGATACTGCTCCCTTGCGATCCACGCGGCAACTGCTGCTGTGCAGAGGGCACTGTGGGCGCGGCTTCAGTGCCGCTGGGATCTGACAACAAACCCCGGCGGCACTGAAGCCGCGCCCACAGTGCCCTATGACCCGGAAGAAGACAGAAGAAGAGGAGCGAAGAGGAAGACTGCTGTAAAAAGAAAAGACTGCTGTAAGAAGAAAAGAAGTAGAAAAGAAGGTAGGAAATCATTCATTAAGACTGAGTGAGAGTGGATTGGTATGTGTGGAATCTGGATTGGTATATGTGGAATCTGGATTGGTATATGTGTGGATTGGTATATGTGTGGATTGGTATATGTGTGGATTAGTATGTGTGGAATCTGTGGATTGGTATGTGTGGAATCTGTGGATTGGTATGTGTGGATTGGTATGTGTGGAATCTGTGGATTGGTATGTGTGGTATGTGTGGAATCTGTGGATTGGTATGTGGAATCTGTGGATTGGTATGTGTGGAATCTGTGGATTGGTAAGTGTTGATTGGTAAATGTGTGAGAGTGATGGGTGTTATGCTGTACCATTTCCAATGTCTTTTTCATTATAATTATGCTCTAAAGTACATCATAACTCCCATCACTCTATACTGTTCCATACAGTGGCAGAGCTGGGAGACAGAGGCCTTGCACCCCCACCGCAGGGTGCTGGTCAGGTTCTATGTGGGCAATGTGGACGCTGGCTTTGGGGTGTGCAATCTGTGATCTATGCCTGTAATTTAGGGTGTTTTATCTATAACTTTAATGCTGAGTTTTTATGTGAATTCCAATTGATCAATACCTGCAAAGCTGGGTTTGTGTGTTAATGTGTTGGTCTATATCTGCTATGCTATGTTTCTATACATTATTTATGTTTACCAGCAAATACAGGATTTGTGTGTCTTATTCAGTTGATCAATACCTGGGGTGCTGTTTCCATGTGTTGTTTATTTGATCTATACCTTCAGTGCTAAGTGATTTCCAGTTGATCTATACCTGCAATGCTTGGTTTGTGTGTTCTGTTGATTTATACCTGCAATGCTATGTTTCCATACATTATTTATGTATACCTGTAAATACAGGATATTTATGTCTTATTCAGTTGCACTTGCTGTTTCCATGTGTTGTTTATTTGATCTATACCTGAACTACAGGGAGTAATTAAAAGAGAGTTGTGGTTTAGTGACGTAGGGGACAAATGGACTTTGGGGATGATTACGGGGAGAGGACCTCCCAATGTCACGGTGCAGTCAGAAGAAGGGAAGGCTGTACTGACTCTCAAAGTCTTCCCCTGATCTGCAGTTGAGGGCAGTACAGCATAATCCCTATCACTATACATCGATCTAGACATTTACAATAATGCAGCATAACCCCTACCACTATATACTAAGCCAGACACTGAAGTGGTAGCCCTACACCACATCAATGGCTTTGTATATAGTGATATGGGTTATGCTGCATTATTGTAAATGTCAGGCTCAATGTATAGTGATATGGATTACGCTGCCCCACCGTCAATGTGTTCTCAGTATAAAGTGATAGGTGTTATCCTGTATCACCGGCAATGTGGGCCTCAGTATATAATAACAGTTATGTTGTACCACCGTCAGCGCGTGCCTCAGTATATAATGGAAACAGTTATGTTGTACTACTGTCAGCGCGTGTCTCAGTATATAATGATAGCAGTTGTGCTGCACAACTGTCAATGTCTGCCTCAGTGTATAATGATAGTTATGTTGTACTACTATAAGTGTCTAGCTCAGTATATAAAGATAGCGGTTATGCTGTACCACCATCAATATCTGGCTCAGTTATAGTGATAGGTGTTATGCTGTTCCACTGTAGTATCTGGCTCAGTGTATAGTGATAGGAGTTATGCTGTTTCACTGTAATGTTTGCCTCAATATATTATGAAATTACTTAAGCTGCACCACCGTGAATGTCTGTCTCAGTATAGAGTGATAGGCATTATGCTGTACCACCGTCACTGCCTGGCTCAGCATATAGTGATAGGTGTCATGCTATACCACAGTCAGTGTCTGGTTCATATGGTATATATAATCATGAGACCTCCTCCGGGTTAGCCCCCCCATATTAAATTTTTTTACAAAAGATCATGCCATTTGTTAGATCTTTGTTAGATCAGGTTTGATCAACTGTTTTTTTCGTTAGATCTACTCTAAAATAGGCAATATTAACAATCTTTTTCAGGGGGGGCTAACCCGTAGCCAGCCCCCCCTCAACAAAAATTTCAACAAAATGTTACTGATTATGATAGCTCTACGTTAGATCAGGTTTGATCAGACAAAATTTTTGTTAGATCTAGTCTAATTACTGAGATGTTGCATATTTAATGAGGGGGGGCTGGCCCCCCTCAACTGAAATTTGGATTTTTTTTAATGGATCTTGGTAGATATTCGTTAGATCAGGTTAGATCAACTGTTTTTTTCGTTAGATCTACCACGCAGGAGGCGGTATTCACAATCCTATTTTGTGTGCGGGGGATGGGTACACATACGGTCTGGCCCCCCCTCAACTGAAATTTGGATTTTTTTTAATGGATCTTGGTAGATATTCGTTAGATCAGGTTAGATCAACTGTTTTTTTCATTAGATCTACCACACAGGAGGCGGTATTCACAATCCTATTTTGTGTGCGGGGGATGGGTACACATACGGTCTGGCCCCCCCTCAACTGAAATTTGGATTTTTTTTAATGGATCTTGGTAGATATTCGTTAGATCAGGTTAGATCAACAGCTTTTTTCGTTAGATCTACCACACAGGAGGCGGTATTCACAATCCTATTTTGTGTGCGGGGGATGGGTACACATACGGTCTGGCCCCCCCTCAACTGAAATTTGGATTTTTTTTAATGGATCTTGGTAGATATTCGTTAGATCAGGTTAGATCAACTGTTTTTTTCGTTAGATCTACCACGCAGGAGGCGGTATTCACAATCCTATTTTGTGTGCGGGGGATGGGTACACATACGGTCTGGCCCCCCCTCAACTGAAATTTTGATTTTTTTTTATGGATCTTGGTAGATATTCGTTAGATCAGGTTAGATCAACTGTTTTTTTTCGTTAGATCTACCACGCAGGAGGCGGTATTCACAATCCTATTTTGTGTGCGGGGGATGGGTACACATACGGTCTGGCCCCCCCTCAACTGAAATTTGGATTTTTTTTAATGGATCTTGGTAGATATTCGTTAGATCAGGTTAGATCAACAGCTTTTTTCGTTAGATCTACCACACAGGAGGCGGTATTCACAATCCTATTTTGTGTGCGGGGGATGGGTACACACACGGTCTGGCCCCCCCTCAACTGAAATTTGGATTTTTTTTAATGGATCTTGGTAGATATTCGTTAGATCAGGTTAGATCAACTGTTTTTTTCGTTAGATCTACCACGCAGGAGGCGGTATTCACAATCCTATTTTGTGTGCGGGGGATGGGTATACATAGGGGCTGAAAAAATGCATGTACACAGACCTAAACAAAAAGGATCAGTTTTCTGTTTTTTTTTTTTAATAAACAGTTTAATTAGTATAATAAAACTAAATATTAAAGTTATTTGCATGGTCTAAAACACAACTAAGTAAATACTGTAGAAAAAAATGTGCAGTGCTTTTACAACAATGTCTAAAAATGGAAACATGAAACATCTTGAACATGCATAATAAATGCCCATAGTGTACAAATCCTATCTAATTTGGAAAATCAGAAAAACATTGTTTTGGTGTATGTAAACCAACATGTAGCTCAATTAAGAGGTGTGGGCCACATTTACATCCCATTGTAGCATGTTGATTGCATTTATATGAAAATGGTCTATGAATGACCTTAGATTAACTTTATAAAGAGTGTTTAAAACTATGTCTTACATAATTTGTTACATCTGTTATGTTAACAGAAAAAGCTACACCTTAACATATACAACTACCTCTGAAAGTCCACATACTTTGTTTGGCTCAACAGTTTTTACAGTGCGCACCATATCATCGTATACCTCCCAAAAATTGTCTTTTCTTCTACAACATGAAATGTAATGGCCTCCTTGAACATGCATTATAACTGCCCCTAGTGTGTAAACCATGCCTGATATGGTCACATCGTTAGGAAATTCAGAGAGCCATTGCTTTGTTGTTGGTGAACCAACACGTGGCTCGATCATGAGATGTGGTCCAGCTTTAAACACAACTTATTTTTCTACCAGGAGTTATCCTTTAACATTGGACACACGGCTGGCACTCAAAAGATTACTATACCACGTCTGAATAAATGAGCTGCCATATGATAATTTATTCACAAGAAATAAAAAAATAAGGCCTACTTAAAGTAAACTTGAAAGTATTAGGGCTGTTTTTGCAATTTTTAAACACACTTTACTGTTTTGCACTCAAGAAAATAAGTCTCACTTTCTGAACACAATATACAGTGCACATATTTTGATATTGTCATGCATACATTATGCACACATTAATAAGCACATCCACACTCATACACAAATACACACATGGAAATTATACACTGAAAGTATTATATATATATATATATCCCATATACAGGAAACTAATACCCACCTTAGCATTTAGTTAGTGGTCACACAGGATGTGTTTCTTTAACAACTGTTATGACTGGAGGGAAATTATTATCCAATCAAAGAAGATGTCATACACAGCATTATTCAAATGTAACTAATATCTTCAGGCTGGACATATGCTGACCTCAGCCCGGTTAGTGCACCAATATTAAAGCAACTGCATCACCTAAACATTGCTTATACTGTGAATGCAGAGAATAAAACAATATTGAAAGTTATCTATACATTGTGTTAGGCAAACTGCAAGAAAATGCCTAAATTCGGAGAAAAATGTGTTTTAAATGTGTCTGTGGAGTCTGTTATTTATGACATCATCTCGGCAAATTGGGACGCTGGCGCGCATGTGCATTGCTGCCATCACTCTTCCTAAACTGTGAAGATCAGAGTGTCAGCGTTACCGCGCATGCGCGCTAGTGCTGTCACTGAAGCTGGCAGTGTTACTGCGCATGCGTACAATGCTGAGCATGTCCAGTAGTCGTTTTCTGGTGACCCAGGCACCAGAGAACACGATCAGGACCCGCAGGATTCTGAATCCCGAATTCCATGGAACAGAGGTAAAGCTCAGCGGGACAGAGCCTCCAAATCGTGACTGTACTGCATTAATCGAGACAGTTGAGAGGTATGCACCTGTGGCTTGATGTGCAAATGAACAGGCATGGATCTGTAAAATCAAAAGAAGATTGTGAGTAGATAGATCTAACGAAAAAAACTGTTGATCTATCCGGATCTAACAAATATCTACCAAAATCCATTAAAAAAAATCCAAATTTCAGTTGAGGGGGGGCCAGACCGTATGTGTACCCATCCCCCGCACACAAAAAAGGATTGTGAATACCGCCTCCTGCGTGGTAGATCTAACGAAAAAAACAGTTGATCTAACCTGATCTAACGAATATCTACCAAGATCCATTAACAAAAAAAAATCCAAATTTCAGTTGAGGGGGGGCCAGACCCTATGTGTACCCATCCCCCGCACACAAAATAGGATTGTGAATACCGCCTCCTGCGTGGTAGATCTAACGAAAAAAACAGTTGATCTAACCTGATCTAACGAATATCTACCAAGATCCATTAAAAAAAATCCAAATTTCAGTTGCGGGGGGGCCAGACCCTATGTGTACCCATCCCCCGCACACAAAATAGGATTGTGAATACCGCCTCCTGCGTGGTAGATCTAACGAAAAAAACAGTTGATCTAACCTGATCTAACGAATATCTACCAAGATCCATAAAAAAAATCAAAATTTCAGTTGAGGGGGGGCCAGACCGTATGTGTACCCATCCCCCGCACACAAAAAAGGATTGTGAATACCGCCTCCTGCGTGGTAGATCTAACGAAAAAAACTGTTGATCTAACCTGATCTAACGAATATCTACCAAGATCCATTAAAAAAAATCCAAATTTCAGTTGAGGGGGGGCCAGCCCCTATGTATACCCATTACCCGCACACAAAATAGGATTGTGAATACCGCCTCCTGCGTGGTAGATCTAACGAAAAAAACAGTTGATCTAACCTGATCTAACGAATATCTACCAAGATCCATTAAAAAAAATCCAAATTTCAGTTGAGGGGGGGCCAGACCGTATGTGTACCCATCCCCCGCACACAAAAAAGGATTGTGAATACCGCCTCCTGCGTGGTAGATCTAACGAAAAAAACAGTTGATCTAACCTGATCTAACGAATATCTACCAAGATCCATTAAAAAAATTCCAAATTTCAGTTGGGGGGGCAGCCCCCCTCATTAAATATGCAATATCTCAGTAATTAGACTAGTTCTAACAAAAATTTTGTCTGATCAAACCTGATCTAACGTAGAGCTATCATAATCAGTAACATTTTGTTGAAATTTTTGTTGAGGGGGGGCTGGCTACGGGTTAGCCCCCCCTGAAAAAGATTGTTAATATTGCCTATTTTAGAGTAGATCTAACAAAAAAAACAGTTGATCAAACCTGATCTAACAAAGATCTAACAAATGCCATGATATTTTGTAAAAAAATTTAATATGGGGGGGCTAACCCGGGGGAGGTAATCATGAGTCGACATGGCAACACGACTATATATGCAAATGCTTAAATGAAAAGAGAACAATGTTATGGTGACTCCTGATTATAATATCAGAATTTTTTTTAGTTTATAGTGTCTTTAGCTGCTTAGCCAGTACTTAATTTGTAATGTTTGTCACTCATTTGCTAGGTCTTCTTAGAAACTTGTTGTGTTTGTTGTTTTTTTGGGGGGGTTATTAAAGAAAGCACTATTATATGTTCAGTAAATGTTATTTAAACATATTTATTTTACTTATAAGTTATTCATTTATTTTTTCAGATTTCTTGTTGTTTACAGTTGACATACAGTTTACAAATTGGTGCAATAAATATTCTTGCCAACATAATTTTGTAGATTACATTTGGGGGGGGGTGCCACTTACAGGATCCGCCCCGGGTGCCAAATACTCTAGGTACGCCCCTGACCTAAAGCCACAATTTAGTGCCAATAATCTCTTTCAATATGCAGATTGAAATAGAGTAAATAATACAAAACCTTTACTTTTCCTCTCACTGATTTCTGGGCCTAGAAAGTTTTGTCCCCTGAAGTGACTACAAATTCAGGAGTGCGTTTTATCTCTGGATAAGTAAAAAATAAATATTTCAATTTACTCCTACAGTAAGTAAAGTACCAGGAAACAGATGACCAAATACACACAGGACATGCTCTGCCACACCAACACCCAAACACACTAGGACAGACTCTGGCACACCGACACAAAGCATAAAAAATGCTTTCCACACTGGTTTGTTTTTTGTGTGTTTCCCCCCCTTGTATATTGATGCCCCAGCCAGCCCCCCCCTTTGGTTTTAATGTATCCCCCCACACCCTTGTGTATTGCCCCATGTGCATTTGTACTTCCAGCAAGCCACCTTTGTGCATTTATGCCCCAACACCCTTGTGTACTGATTTATGTGATGTCTCCAGCCAGCCCCCCTCCCTTGTGTATTGATGCCCCCTTTTGTACTGGTTAATGTATCCATGTGTAATCACCCAGCCACCCACCCCAATTTGTATATTGATTTATGTGATGCCCTAACCACCCTGTTGTGTACTTATACCCCCAGCCACCCACTTTTTGTATTTTATTGTTGTCCCAAGGCAGCCCCCAACTATCACCCCAGCCAATTTTTTTTTTAATACTTGCTTTTTTGCTGGCTTCTTTCCCTGCAGACCGCTTAATGATTTACCTCCGGTTTAAAACTCGCAGCTGCAATGGCATCTCGGTGTGTCTGCCCATGGTCTTTTGCCTCGCGTTAAAGACGGCCCTGGCGCGGCCTATTCGGCCACTTCAGTGCACGGCAGTTTCATTTAGATTCAGGGGGCAATTGACCCCCGGCCAAGCCCACCCCGCCTAGTAGTGAGTAGTAGAGATTAAATAGTGAAACACGGTACATACGGTTTGTGCCCTACATAGAAAAAAAATACAAAATAAAACCAACATTGCACAAAAATATATCTCTGCCTTTTACAGTGAGACAAGCCCTGTATTTTACAAACATTTATATTAAACAGAACAAATTCTGGGGATACAGCTTTAAAAGTACTCTGTAAAAAGAATAAAACCACAAATGGAGCAATAACGTTTAAAAGGTTTAAAACAGCCCCCTCTAGTTGTGCCACACTCAAGATTGTAGTAGGTACACTTAAGATTAACACTGAAGTATTTTAGGAATCCTGGAGGTTTGCTGGAACTTTTAAAACCACCTCAGTTTCTTAAAGCATTAAGCGTTTTTAATGGGCTATTGTAAATTGTAAATAAAGAACTTTTGAATGATACCCTGCCTGCCATTCGTTTGTATCCAGGAGATGACTGGTTTTTAAAACTTTGAGGTGGTTTTAAAAGTTCCAGCGAACCAGATTTTTTCTGACCATCAGATGTCTGTCAACCACCCTCAGGTATGTCCAATCAGAAGTTTAGCTAATCTTTTTAATCCTTGTTGAAAAGACTATTCTGTCGCACAGAACACAGTCCTGAGCCGTTGCTGTGATGTAATCTGTTGATTCATGTATTAATTAAAGGTACTCATCTGGAATTTTGCATCTGTTTGTATTAGCCTTCCAGTGTGCCATGAAATGGGCACTGAATTTAATCTGGTAATCTAAAAAACTCTCAAACCCCACCAACACCCAATAATCTCTTCTATATGAACTGTGAAGAAGGCACAGTTGAAAGATGTCTTAATATGAAACAGTTCTCTTTTAAATGCCAGTCCCAAGGCAGTGAATCCCTAATTTAGAGGGTACAGTATATCTTGCGAGGGATAAGCAGAACCGGCAGCTGGGGATCCACAATGAGCCTAGACAGGAACCAGGATAGGCAGACACCGAAATAGGTGGTGTAGTCAAAGATAAGGCCAAGGTCAAGGGCAGGAGCAGACAGGATAACTGAGAAAGCCGAGGTCAGGGACAGGAAGAGGCAGGATAAACGATATCTCTAAGTGAGGAGTTACAAGCAAATAAGGAGTTAAAAAGCAAGAAGGAAGGTAAAGTATAAATCCTTGTAATTACATATATATATTTGTGTCTTGCATTAGTAGGCATGTTGGATAATGCCACTCAGTGCATGTCTTGCAAAATGTATGTGCTCTTGGAGCGAGCTCCCCAGGGGCCACACCGCTGTTGCAAGTGTGAGCAGGTTGCTTCTTTGGAATGTGCTGTACTAGATCTAAAGAGGCAACTGGCAACACTGAGAGACATAGACAACATGGAGAGGCACTTACCGCTTACAGAGCAGGCATTGGCTGGGGCCAGTGCAGAGGGGGGTGGAGATGGGGAAGAAGAGGTCTCGAGGGCAGAGAGCTGGGTTAGTTGTGTAAGGGGCAGCAGGGGCCTGGAGAGCAAGGGAGGCTTGTTCTGGGCTAGATCACCCCAACGTGTTTGCCAGTTTGTGTGAAGATGGTGGGGAGACCTGCTCAGAGGAAGCATTTCTGGGACAGGCTGACTCTCTTAGCAGCCAGGAGAGTAACCTCTCCAGCATAGTGGGGAGCCAGAAGGCTAGGAAGGCTAGACAGAAGGCTCCCCTAGAAGGCTAGGAAAGGATTCAATTATAAGGAAGGTTGATAGGGTAATCTGTTGCCAGGACCCCGAATGCCGAACAGTATGCTGACTCCTGGGTGCTCGGGTTCCACATATTGCGGACCGGTTAGACAGATTGTTGGGAGGGGCTGGAGATGATCCAGCGGTCGTAGTACATGTTGGTACAAACGACAAAGTTAAGGGTAGGTGGGGGTCCTTAAAAATTATTTTAGGGCACTAGGTCAGAAACTTAGGCAATGGGCAGATTACGGAGCAGATGATGGGGGGAGATGACGTAGTCACGTAGTACGTGTGTTTGGGGCGGGTCTGGGGGCCGATGTGTGGAGCAGAGAGCTTGCCGTGAAGAGAAGGGGCCGATTTTAATGCTGACCTGACCTGAATGCTGACCTGAGTGCAGCTGCTGGTGCTTGTGGTGCGGGGGTCTCGGTGTTCTTGAAGCTCTGTGTGGTTGCTGATTCTGGCTACTTGGCCGTCCTCATTTCACGTGCTGCAACTTCCTCGCAGCTGAAGATTGTGTTTATTATGAGGGCGGCTTGCCGCGACCGATCCTCTCTTCTACACCAAGAATGCCGTGTAAAGCATGCCGTGTAAAGGTCAAGAGCAAAGAAACAGCTACGCCACATGGTGAACGACACACAGAGTGAACAAGTGAGCGGCTGTCTCAGTGATTAACTTTGTTTAATATTGAATACTTTCAGTAATTCAACCTGGCACCATTAGCACTTTAACACTTCAGCACTTTAGTATCTACAACCACTCCTAGCACTTCGGCACTTTCTCTTACGGATTTAATTAACTCTTATGAACTCTATATACTAATTGAAAGAAGAAGATTTGGAGATTTGACTTCTTCTTAGCTTGGACTGCTACTTAGGATCATGTTGGAAAAGTAATTGGAAAAAGCCATATATTTATTTATTTATATTATTCTATAGTGATTTTTAGTACTCTTGCACTTTAGTATTTATGGAATTAATGAACTTCAATGAACCCGATATATTAATTGAAAGAAGAAGATTCGGATATTGATTTTTCCTCAGCTGGGATTGTTATTTAAGATCATGCCTGGAAATTAATAGGAAGAAGCCATATATTTATTTATCTATTTATTTAAGCATATTTAAGTGTATTTAACATCCTTTTGACAATAACGGGACTTTGTTGAAATTTATAATCAATTTAAAGGAACAGAACTTAAAATGCCTCCTAAAGGAGATAAGGCTGGTAAAAGAGATAAGGATGAGAAACTTAAACCTTCTGCTAAAACAAAGAAACCTCCGCCAATCAGTGCTTATTACTCTCCAAAAAGTTATACTGATACATCCATTATCTCATCTAAATCATCGCCAGAACCGTTATACGAAACTAGTATTAGTAACTCATTGGAATATATTACAAATGCCAATTTAACCACTGCTCTAGATTCTCTTTATAATAGAATTAAAGCTGACTTGGACCAACATCTGAAAGATTACAAAGAAGAAATCATTAACTTGAAAACATCATTAGCATTACAATCTAAGGAAATTATGTCTCTCCAACTTAAATGCAAATAGCTATCTCTCCAAAATGAATATCTTAAGGCAGAATCCACAAAACATGATTTTAAATTAGCTGAATTTGAGGACAGATCGCGTAGACAAAATTTGAAAATTCGTGGGATTCCAGAGGATGTTAAAGACCTAGATGCCTACTTAAAAGATTTATTATTTACTTATGTGGACCAAGATAAATTAGGCTTGGCACCAATTGGAGGATTCTATAGACTTGCTTTTCCGCCTTCCTGGACCCAAAGTAATTCTCCAAGAGACGTTATGGTTTGCTTTAAGGACTATCGTATAAAGGATATTCTGACTAAAGAAATGAGGAAAAATCCTACCAAATCAGATAAATACGCTTCTCTTCTAACATTTCCAGATCTTTCACGTGCAACTAGACTTCATAGAAAGACATTTATAAATATTACGGCTTGTCTTCGAGAGAATAATATTACCTACTCTTGGGGTTTTCCAACAAAATTACGAATTTCATACAAAGGGAAAAACTATGTTTGTAACGACTATATACAAGCTAAAGATTATCTATCTGGGTGGAACCTAACTAACTTCAATCCCTAATCTTCTTCTTAAATCTAATTTATCAAATGTACTTAATATAGACTAGGCCCTTGGCCATTGTTTTTCAAATTTTAAACAAATTACACATGGTTAAAAGGTAAAGGATTAGCCTTAATTTGTTTTCACGTGGAAACTTGATTGAATTTCACCTAAATTCAAGGTTCACTGAGTTTTCTTCAAAACCTTTTTTTTTTTTTTTTTTCTCTTTTTCTTTTCTTCTCCTTTCCCCCCCACAGGTTTAACCTTACTTGTACCCAGTATTATGGGATTTCTATACACGTGAATTATTAAATCATATCATGTAAAAACACTTAAACTATATATAATACACGGTCACACATTAAAAGAAAGATATTACTATTTTGCGAAGGGGTATGAGAATATCATTTATACACGTTTGAAAGGGAAAGGGTAACTCTCACTTTTGATATGGACATATACTACACATATGTATTTACATATATATATACTTATTTATTAATATTTTATTTATTGTAACTTTTCTATTAGATACATGGTAATTATGGACTGAATATGATTAAAATTAGATTAGATAAATTCTAGGGGTGCTAATCCCTCTGGGAAATATGTTTAAATAATTTACACATGATTGTGGCTACCCCTAAACTTTTACTTATATTAGGGTATATACTACACACATATATTTATACATAAACATACATATTTAGTAAATTTTATTTATACATTTATACATATATACATTTTTTTTTTCTTTCTTTTTTCTCTTTCTTTCTCCTTCTTTCTTTTCCTCTCTCTCTGCCCACCGGTCCGTCGATCCGAACCCCTTATTTTCTTTTTCCTAGATGGTTCAGGAAGTTTTTTTTATGCCAATGATCGAGAAATTGTTTTCCCGACACGGCATGAAGAGGTTGATTGTTTTATGTGATTGTGTTTGTTTGTGGAGTGAAGTCTTTGTGCTAGAGGTTCGTATGAAGGGAAAATATCTGGAAGGGAGTTCTATTATGGGTGGCATGGAGATATTCTATCTCAATGCCACTTACATTTTTGTCTATTAATGCACAGGGACTAAATTCTCCCTATAAAAGATCTTTTCTATATGAGACGCTAATTAAGGATAGGATAGATGTCGCATTCATTCAAGAGACACATTGGAAAGGAGTTAAGGGCGATTTAGTTTGGAAATTTCGTAAATACCGTGAGGTGTATTCTTCCTCTTTTTCAGATAAAAAAGAGGTGTGGCTATAGTGATTGCATCTAAAAATAAATTTGAATATATTTTTCACGATATCGATCAAGAGGGTAGGAGGATTATACTTATTTGTAGTATAAATGACATCGTATATACGCTTGTTAGTTTATACGCTCCATCAGAAGCATCGACTAGATTTTTAAATAAATCAATGGATACAATAGAGAAAGTCTCTAAAGGGATACTAAATATGGCAGGCGACATGAATTGTATTCTAGATACAGAGATGGATACTAGAACCTCTAAGAGACGTAAAACAGAACTAGACTTGGGCACCAGGGGGCTCTTCGTGTTCGTCTTCGTGCTCATCTTCGGGGGAAAAAAAACCTTCGTATTCTGCGAATATTCGCCCGTTCCTGTCTTCTCTTCGGGCGAATATTCGCGGACATTCTTCGTGCTCGTTTAATCTTCGTTTTCTTCCCGGTTGCCTAGCAGGGGTTAATACGGGGTTAACAACACATCGGAGCAGCAGCAGCTGCCGTGAAGGAACGTGTGTGCAACTCTATTGGTCGTTTCAGCAGGGGGCTGGTCTGGCATCAACTAGTGAATTGCAGAACGCACTTCATTTGTTGATGGCAGGCCAGCCCCCTGCCGAAACGACCAATAGAGTTGCACACACGTACTGAGGTGTACTGTACACAAAATGACCTAGAGACAAATGCTCCAAGGAACTTGGCCTCCGTTTATCATACACAATCACACATCCATAGATGTTTAATAAAAGAATAGGGATTATTTTACATTTTTAAATTGATTTTGGACCACTTGTAATACATGCCTAACATTTGCTACCTATTTACAATGGCATACTTTGCAACAACCCAACTTTTACTGGACAGGACTGGAAAAAAGCAGTGAAATGAAATGGAAATGGAAAAGGAAATGGAAAAGGCGAATGAGTGGGCAATTGGCGACCCACTCACCTGTTTCACCCCAGAGCAAAGCATCCAAACACTGTCAGTCCTAGACGTTTGGCAGCAGACTTCCAGAGCTCAGACACAAGGCCCTAGCGTAAGCTGGCCACTCCGGCGGAGGTAGCAGGCGTTGCCACACCGCAAACAGACGCAGCCAGAGGGGAGAAACTGCCCTTACCACTAGGGACATTTTGGGCATGACTCTAGCCAGGAAGCGAACTGGCAGAGAAGAGATGCTGGCACCACCACCACCAGCAGCAGCATTGAAAAATGGGAAAGGCGAATGAGTGGGCAATTGGCGACCCACTCACCTGTTTCACCCCAGGGCAAAGCACCCAAACACTGTCAGTCTTAGACGTTTGGCAGCAGACTTCCAGAGCTCAGACACAAGGCCCTAGCGTAAGCTGGCCACTCCGGCGGAGGTAGCAGGCGTTGCCACACCGCAAACAGACGCAGCCAGAGGGGAGAAACTGCCCTTACCACTAGGGACATTTTGGGCATGACTCTAGCCAGGAAGCGAACTGGCAGAGAAGAGATGCTGGCACCACCACCACCACCAGCAGCAGCATTGAAAAATGGGAAAGGCGAATGAGTGGGCAATTGGCGACCCACTCACCTGTTTCACCCCAGGGCAAAGCACCCAAACACTGTCAGTCTTAGACGTTTGGCAGCAGACTTCCAGAGCTCAGACACAAGGCCCTAGCGTAAGCTGGCCACTCCGGCGGAGGTAGCAGGCTTTGCCACACCGCAGACAGAGGCAGCCAGGGGGGAGAAACTGCCCTTACCATTAGGGACATTTGATTCATGACACTAGCCAGGAAGCGAACTGGCAGAGAAGAGACACTGGCACCACCACCAGCAGCAGCAGCAGAAGAATTGGGAAAGGCGAATGAGTGGGCAATTGGCGACCCACTCACCTGTTTCACCCCAGGGCAAAGCACCCAAACACTGTCAGTCTTAGACGTTTGGCAGCAGACTTCCAGAGCTCAGACACAAGGCCCTAGCGTAAGCTGGCCACTCCGGCGGAGGTAGCAGGTGTTGCCACACCGCAAACAGACGCAGCCAGAGGGGAGAAACTGCCCTTACCACTAGGGACATTTTGGGCATGACTCTAGCCAGGAAGCGAACTGGCAGAGAAGAGATGCTGGCACCACCACCACCACCAGCAGCAGCATTGAAAAATGGGAAAGGCGAATGAGTGGGCAATTGGCGACCCACTCACCTGTTTCACCCCAGGGCAAAGCACCCAAACACTGTCAGTCTTAGACGTTTGGCAGCAGACTTCCAGAGCTCAGACACAAGGCCCTAGCGTAAGCTGGCCACTCCGGCGGAGGTAGAAGGCATTGCCACACCGCAAACAGACGCAGCCAGAGGGGAGAAACTGCCCTTACCACTAGGGACATTTTGGACATGACTCTAGCCAGGAAGCGAACTGGCAGAGAAGAGATGCTGGCACCACCACCACCACCAGCAGCAGCATTGAAAAATGGGAAAGGCGAATGAGTGGGCAATTGGCGACCCACTCACCTGTTTCACCCCAGGGCAAAGCACCCAAACACTGTCAGTCTTAGACGTTTGGCAGCAGACTTCCAGAGCTCAGACACAAGGCCCTAGCGTAAGCTGGCCACTCCGGCGGAGGTAGCAGGCGTTGCCACACCGCAGACAGAGGCAGCCAGGGGGGAGAAACTGCCCTTACCATTAGGGACATTTGATTCATGACACTAGCCAGGAAGCGAACTGGCAGAGAAGAGACACTGGCACCACCACCAGCAGCAGCAGCAGCAGAATTGGGAAAGGCAAATGAGTGGGCAATTGGCGACCCACTCACCTGTTTCACCCCAGGGCAAAGCACCCAAACACTGTCAGTCTTAGACGTTTGGCAGCAGACTTCCAGAGCTCAGACACAAGGCCCTAGCGTAAGCTGGCCACTCCGGCGGAGGTAGCAGGTGTTGCCACACCGCAAACAGACGCAGCCAGAGGGGAGAAACTGCCCTTACCACTAGGGACATTTTGGGCATGACTCTAGCCAGGAAGCGAACTGGCAGAGAAGAGATGCTGGCACCACCACCACCACCAGCAGCAGCATTGAAAAATGGGAAAGGCGAATGAGTGGGCAATTGGCGACCCACTCACCTGTTTCACCCCAGGGCAAAGCACCCAAACACTGTCAGTCTTAGACGTTTGGCAGCAGACTTCCAGAGCTCAGACACAAGGCCCTAGCGTAAGCTGGCCACTCCGGCGGAGGTAGAAGGCGTTGCCACACCGCAAACAGACGCAGCCAGAGGGGAGAAACTGCCCTTACCACTAGGGACATTTTGGGCATGACTCTAGCCAGGAAGCAAACTGGCAGAGAAGAGATGCTGGCACCACCACCACCACCACCAGCAGCAGCATTGAAAAATGGGAAAGGCGAATGAGTGGGCAATTGGCGACCCACTCACCTGTTTCACCCCAGGGCAAAGCACCCAAACACTGTCAGTCTTAGACGTTTGGCAGCAGACTTCCAGAGCTCAGACACAAGGCCCTAGCGTAAGCTGGCCACTCCGGCGGAGGTAGCAGGCGTTGCCACACCGCAGACAGAGGCAGCCAGGGGGGAGAAACTGCCCTTACCATTAGGGACATTTGATTCATGACACTAGCCAGGAAGCGAACTGGCAGAGAAGAGACACTGGCACCACCACCAGCAGCAGCAGCAGCAGAATTGGGAAAGGCGAATGAGTGGGCAATTGGCGACCCACTCACCTGTTTCACCCCAGGGCAAAGCACCCAAACACTGTCAGTCCTAGACGTTTGGCAGCGGACTTCCAGAGCTCAGACACAAGGCCCTAGCGTAAGCTGGCCACTCCGGCGGAGGTAGCAGGCGTTGCCACACCGCAGACAGAGGCAGCCAGGGGGGAGAAACTGCCCTTACCATTAGGGACATTTGATTCATGACACTAGCCAGGAAGCGAACTGGCAGAGAAGAGACACTGGCACCACCACCAGCAGCAGCAGCAGCAGCAGCATTGGAAAAGGCGAATGAGTGGGCAATTGACGACCCACTCACCTGTTTCACCCCAGGGCAAAGCACCCAAACACTGTCAGTCCTAGACGTTTGGCAGCGGACTTCCAGAGCTCAGACACAAGGCCCTAGCGTAAGCTGGCCACTCCGGCGGAGGTAGCAGGCGTTGCCACACCGCAAACAGACGCAGCCAGAGGGGAGAAACTGCCTTTACCACTAGGGACATTTTGGGCATGACACTAGCCAGGAAGCGAACTGGCAGAGAAGAGATGCTGGCACCACCACCACCAGCAGCAGCAAAATTGGGAAAGGCGAATGAGTGGGCAATTGGCGACCCACTCACCTGTTTCACCCCAGGGCAAAGCACCCAAACACTGTCAGTCTTAGACGTTTGGCAGCAGACTTCCAGAGCTCAGACACTAGGCCCTAGCGTAAGCTGGCCACTCCGGCGGAGGTAGCAGGCGTTGCCACACCGCAAACAGACGCAGCCAGAGGGGAGAAACTGCCCTTACCACTGGGGACATTTTGGGCATGACACTAGCCAGGAAGCGAACTGGCAGAGAAGAGATGCTGGCACCACCACCACCAGCAGCAGCAAAATTGGGAAAGGCGAATGAGTGGGCAATTGGCGACCCACTCACCTGTTTCACCCCAGGGCAAAGCACCCAAACACTGTCAGTCTTAGACGTTTGGCAGCAGACTTCCAGAGCTCAGACACTAGGCCCTAGCGTAAGCTGGCCACTCCGGCGGAGGTAGCAGGCGTTGCCACACCGCAGACAGAGGCAGCCAGGGGGGAGAAACTGCCCTTACCATTAGGGACATTTGAGGCATGACACTAGCCAGGAAGCGAACTGGCAGAGAAGAGACACTGGCACCACCAGCAGCAGCAGCAGCATTGGAAAAGGCAAATGAGTGGGCAATTGACGACCCGCTCACCTGTTTCACCCCAGGGCAAAGCATCCAAACACTGTCAGTCCTTGGCGTTTGGGAGCGGACTTCCAGAACTCAGACACAAGGCCCTAGCGTAAGCTGGCTACATTGGCGGAGGTAGCAGGCGTTGCCACACCGCAGCAAGTGCAACCAGGGGGGAGAAACTGCCCTTACCATAAGGGACATTTAAGGCATGACACTAGCCAGGAAGCGAACTGGCAGAGAAGAGACACTGGCACCACCAGCAGCAGCAGCAGCAGCATTGGAAAAGGCAAATGAGTGGGCAATTGACGACCCGCTCACCTGTTTCACCCCAGGGCAAAGCATCCAAACACTGTCAGTCCTTGGCGTTTGGGAGCGGACTTCCAGAACTCAGACACAAGGCCCTAGCGTAAGCTGGCTACATTGGCGGAGGTAGCAGGCGTTGCCACACCGCAGCAAGTGCAACCAGGGGGGAGAAACTGCCCTTACCATAAGGGACATTTAAGGCATGACACTAGCCAGGAAGCGAACTGGCAGAGAAGAGACACTGGCACCACCACCAGCAGCAGCAGCAGCAGCAGCAGCATTGGGAAAGGCGAATGAGTGGGCAATTGACGACCCGCTCACCTGTTTCACCCCAGGGCAAAGCATCCAAAAACTGTCAGTCCTTGGCGTTTGGGAGCGGACTTCCAGAACTCAGACACAAGGCCCTAGCGTAAGCTGGCTACATTGGCGGAGGTAGCAGGCGTTGCCACACCGCAGCAAGTGCAACCAGGGGGAGAAACTACCCTCTCCATTAGGGACATTTAAGGCATGACACTATCCAGGAAGCGAACTGGCAGAGAAGAGACGCTGGCACCACCACCACCAGCAGCAGCAGCATTGGAAAAGGCAAATGAGTGGGCAATTGACGACCCGCTCACCTGTTTCACCCCAGGGCAAAGCATCCAAAGACTGTCAGTCCTTGGCGTTTGGGAGCAGACTTCCAGAACTCAGACACTAGGCCCTAGCGTAAATTGGCTACACCGGCGGAGGTAGCAGGCATTGCCACACCGCAGCAAGTGCAACCAGGGGGAGAAACTACCCTCTCCATTAGGGACATTTGAGGCATGATTTCAGCCAGGAAGCGAACTGGCAAAAGATGCTGGCACCACCACCAGCAGCACCGTTGGAAAAGGAAAAAGGTGAATGAGTGGGCAATTGACGACCCGCTCACCTGTTTCACCCCAGGGCAAAGCATGAAAGTCTGTCAGTCCATGGCGTTTGGGAGCGGACTTCCAGAACTCAGACACTAGGCCCTAGCGTAAATTGGCTACACCGGCGGAGGTAGCAGGCATTGCCACACCGCAGCAAGTGCAACCAGGGGGAGAAACTACCCTCTCCATTAGGGACATTTGAGGCATGATTTCAGCCAGGAAGCGAACTGGCAAAAGATGCTGGCACCACCACCAGCAGCACCGTTGGAAAAGGAAAAAGGTGAATGAGTGGGCAATTGACGACCCGCTCACCTGTTTCACCCCAGGGCAAAGCATGAAAGTCTGTCAGTCCATGGCGTTTGGGAGCGGACTTCCAGAACTCAGACACTAGGCCCTAGCGTAAATTGGCTACACCGGCGGAGGTAGCAGACGTTGCCACACCGCAAACACGTGCAACCAGGGGGAGAAACTACCTTAAACATTACAGATAACAAAAATTAACTTTCCAAGCTAAGAGCTGGGTAACCCAACTTGGGCAGATTGAATTTAAGGAAGGCAATCTGCTCCATCAGATGAGGTGCCATGCGTGAGCGCTGTGGACTCAGTATGTTTCCAGTCATAGAAAACACGCGCTCACTTTGAACAGTGGTTGGCGGACATGATAGTAGCTGCTGCGCAACCCATGAGAGTGCAGGCCACACACTCTTCTTTTCATCCCAGTAGCTAAGAGGATCAACATTAGGCGCAGAAGGAACTTCACAGAGGTAAAGTTTGACCATTTCAGCAGCACTACTCTCCTTTCTGCTGCTAGCTCTGTCAGATGGTCCAACTATACTCCCAAGTGCCTCTTCCCAAAACGCAGCTGCTCCACTCAGCTGTGTTGTACTGCTTGTGGCACTGCTGCTGATGCTGCTGCTAGGAGTAGCAGACCACATCATCTCTTCCTCCTCGTGCACCTCTCCCTCCTCGGACAGCATTCCCATTTTACGCTGCCAGTCACGCACCTTGTTGACCAATTGCTCCCGGTAGCTACTGAGAACATTAAATTTCAAAGCCAGCTTTCCCTTAATTCTTGGATCGCAAAGGCACGCTAGCATCATTTCGGGACTCTCTTCCATTCGTTTGCGAAGGTGTACTTTTAGCAGATCCTTCAGCTTCCTGACTATGGCTGCTACGTCAGGATGTAGAGTGCCACCTTGAACAGCCTCACGGTTTCCAAGGAACACATCCATCTTGCTGCCTAGATGGGAGAACACTGGGATTACCTGGGCCAGACTGGCAGTGTTTGAGCTTAAATTTTCTGTGGCATCCCTGAATGGTTTAAGGACTGCCACTAGCTGGGCGATCACTGTCCAATCCTCCCTATTCAATGGAGAGGTAATCCCAATATTGTGCTCTGAGGCAAGATTATGGATTGCCCTCTGCTGCTCCAAAATCCTCTCGAGCATGTCTAACGTGGAGTTCCACCGTGTACTGACATCCTGACGTAGGCAGTGTACGGGAAGACCTGACCTCTCTTGCTCTTCCCTCAAAAGTTGGCTAGCCTTAACACTATGGTGAAAGTGCCCAGCGATCTTTCTGCAGCGGGACAGAACTACTGCTGCCACATTAGTTCCTTCTGACATTGCTGCCTTCACTACAAGATGGATGATGTGGGCTGCACAGCGCACACCAACAATATGACCATCTCGCAGCGCTTTCACCATATTGGCACCTCCGTCAGTTACCACAAAACCAACTTCAACATTGGTGCCCGCCTCTGCTCCCACCCAAAGGCTAAACATTTTCCTCATCGCATGCAGAATGTTTTGGGAAGTGTGCTTTTCATCCATCACTTCTGCATGGAGAAGGAAAGATCGGTAGCCTGCTGCAGCAGCTTCCTTAGACACACCGGGCTGCCACCAGTGTGCTGTCAAAGAAAGAAAGGCATGCTGGCCGCTAGGTGCACTCCACAAATCTGTAGTGAAATGAACAGACTGACCAGCAGCCTTGGAAAGCTCCTCTTTCACTGCTGCAACACAGGATACAATGAGGGGACAATGTTCCTGCTGAAAGTGGAACGTGACGGAACTGTATATTGTGGAGCCACAGCCGCCATCAATTGTTTGAAAGGCTCCCCTTCGATCATAGAGAAGGATGCCCCTCCAACAGCAATGAACTGACCAATCAGTCGCGTTACTTTATTGGCCTGCTGTTTGGGCATTGACCTTTTGGATTGGAATGCCACAAATTGTTCCAGGGTGGGCTGGACATGCAGTGCTCCAACCTGCCTTGGTCTCTGGCTGCCAGCACTAGTTGCTGCTGCTGCTGCTGCTGCTATTGGCTCAGAAGAAGAAGCTGTTGGGGTTTTTCCACGGCCACCAGCTATGCTGCCTGCACTAAGTTTTACCTCTGCATCTTTCCCCAATAGCACAGCGTTGTGTTGAGTGCTGAGGTGATGCTTCATGCTAGCACTGGTAAAATGGCCAGACACTTTCCCTCTGCTTATTAGCTTCCCACAATGTTTGCACTTTCCATAGCGCCCTTCTTCAACATTTTCAAAGTGCTCCCAAATTGGGGCGCGCATAGCCTTGGAGTGTGCCTTGGGTGCTGCTCTTACTGCTCGGGGTGGATGAACAGAGGCAGAACTAGTGGTGGTGGGACTGGTGGTAACAGTACTGGCCATAGTGGGACTGCTAATTGCTTTAGATTTGCTAGGTTTTGCTGTTGCTGCTGGTGGTGGTGATGGTGATGATCGTAGCGGAGAAGGTGGAGGCTCAGGGGAAAATTGTGCACTAGTCATTTGGACACTGCTCCCTGAGGAATCTGATTCCTGACCACTCATCTCCTCTACTTCCTCTGGCTCATAGTCTAGCTCTTCATTAGCCAGATCGAATGGAATTCCTGCTAGGCTGGAGCTAAGACTGATATCGTCGTGAGACTCGTGACTAGTAGTAGTGCGAGCAGGAAGAATAGACTCTGCACTTGGCCTCTCAGTCTCAGGCTCCTCTGCTACCTCGCTAGGTGGAGTTCCACTATGTGTAGCCCTCTCTCTAACTGTCTTTACAAAAATTTTGTAAGGACTTGGTGGCTTGCTAGAGGTACTAGGAGGACATGGCGTGGCGGTACCAGTGGGAACAGTAGGCGCAGCACTAGTGGTGGTAGAGGCGGGGGTGGTGGTGGTGGTGGTTTTCCCTACAAAGGAATGAGATCGCTTTGGTTTGGGACCCCTCTGAGTCTTGCTGCTAATTTGGCTCTGCTTGGTACCTTGCATGCTGCTGGTGGATGGGGAAGATGCTGCTTGGGGCAAAAGGCACTTCTTTTTAGTCACTGGGCTGGTACTACTTGTGCTACCCTTTAACTTTGAACGTGCTTCTGGTGCTTTAGGCTTTCCGTAAAAAACCATAGAGCTTGTGGGCCTAGCCGCACTACTACTGCCTGCTTTTGGTGCCTTTCCTTTACTTGATGATCCTTCAAGCAATGCTTCCCCAAATGATAAGCGAGAGCTTGGCCTACTTGGCCGACTAGACTGACGCAAAGGCTGCATCTTAGAGCTGGTGGTGGTGCTGGTGGTGGTGCTGGTGGTGGTGCTGGTGGTGGTGGTGGTGGTGGTAGATGGAGCTTGTCCCTCCTTAGTCCCAAAAGGAGGATCCATTTCAAATTTTGTGTTGTGTGTGTAGTGTAGTGTAGTGTAGTGTAGTGTAGTGTTTAAAAAACTATAAAAAAAAAAATAAAAATAAAAAAAAGGAAAAACGAATTAAAGACAAAAAAATTTGAGGAAGTTCTCTTCAGTGCTACTGCTTAAAAAGTAAAACTATGCACTACTGCACTGTGCTGTGTGCAATCTGCCAAAATCCTAAAGTTATTTAAATTATTAACTCAAGATTAACTATTTAATAACTAGCAGTATTTTATTTTTAATTTGAATTTACACGGGCCTAAGAGCTTAGCCTACCACTATGCTAGCCTAAAGCTATATTTCCTTACTATAAGTCTACCTCTAGGCAGACGCTCTCAAACCCACTAAGCTAAAGTGAGGTTAAATCAGATTCAGTATATGATTTATTAATTAATATTAAGTTATATAATATTAATAGATTAGAACTAATTTACTTATATATTATGTATTATAGATAGAAGAATATAGATTATGAATTAGAATTTAGAATTAGAATTACTTATATTATAGATTATGAATTAGAATATTATTATTTATAATATATTATAGATTAAGATTAAAGAAGATTAGAATTATTTTAGTACTACAGCTAGTAGCTTGAAGCTTTGCTTAGTACAGCTCGTCACAGTCAATTTTTCTTGAAAAGAATTAGAAATAAAATAAAATGTCACAGCAAAACAGTTAGCTTCACTGCTTGCTGCACTCACTAGCCCAACAAGTTCACTTCACTGATGGACTGAGGTGAGCAAAACACTAAGGGTACTTTTAATAAAATTGAAATAAAATGTAAAATAAATGAGAAAATCTTTGCAAAACAGTTAACGTCACTGCTTGCTGATCAAAAAAAAACACAGCACTTATGCGGCTGCACTCACTAGCCCAACAAGTTCACTTCACTGATGGACTGAGGTGAGCAAAACAAATGAAATAAAATGAAAGATTAATTAAGAAAAATTGACTTGGTCTCTTACTGTTGCTAAAACAAAGCACAAACTATAGAGCTGCAGCACCAGTACTAATAAGATTAGCTGAACTATACGCTAGTAGTAATTAATTAATATTATTACTTTTATTTATAGCTAATTTAATTAACTATTAAGACAAGAAAGAATTATAGAATTATTGATATTACTGATTTTAGATTAGACACTAGTAGATGTCTTGAATGTCTACAGTACACTCTACACTAGTATACTATTACTAACTATAACTGACAAATATATATATAAGTTTATAATGAATTCAATTATTAATTATATTAATTAATATTACTGATTTTAAATTAGACACTAGTAGATGAATGTCTACAGTACACGCTACACTAGTATACTATAGAATATATATATATATGACTGACAAATATATATATATATATAATAATGAACTATTAAATTATAGATTCTATTAAATTATTATTTATAAATTCTATTTAATTTATTTAAGCAGGACAGGCAATAGGCACTAGTGCCAGCCCAGGGCAAGGGCACCCCAGTGCCACTAAGGCACTGGGTGCACTGTCAACTCAACAGCACTTACACTACAGTTGATGACAAATTAAATAAAAAAAATTAAATTAATCAAATTATTATTATTAAATTAATTATATTAAGTAGCACTGAAGTGAGGATGAAGTACACTGTGAGAAAGGCTTACCAGTCTCACACAGAACAGAACAATCTCTCTCTGTAACGCTCGGATGCAGCACAGCAGTGTTGCCAAAGCAGTCACAGCGAAAAATGAATGGATCTCTCAGGCAAGCTCTGGTCTTATAAAGGCACCTTCAGAATTCAAAAATCAGCAGCACAGGCATTGGACGAGACCCTTAGCGTGACGTCACAAGACAGACGAGATCAGCTCACTCCTGTTTGAAATTTTGGCGGCTGCGCGGCAAAAACGAAGACGAATCGAAGATTCTTCGTGGTTGTGAGTCTTCGTCTTCTCCTACGTTTTGCCGGCACTGTATTCTCTTCGGCGTGTCTTCGGAACGAACAAAAAAACGGCCTCTTCGTGCTCGTTTTCATGTTCGCCCGAAGACGAATGCGCAAGTCTAAACAGAACCATGTTTGAAATCTAAAGCTGAGGCATTTTCTGCGTGTTTGTCCAAATATGATCTTTATGATGTTTGGAGGATTCAACACCCAAATGAAAGAGATTATTCTTTTTTACATGTACATAATTCTTATTCACGGATAGATTTCTTTTTCATGCGGAGCTGCAACTTAGACTATTGTATTAATTCCTCGGTAGGAAATATTATATGGTCCGACCATGCTCCAATCTTCATCTCACTGAATGATAATCCTCATTTTAAAATGAGAAACAGGTGGACCCTTAACGAAGCTATCATAAAAAGTGAAGCTGATAGGGCGGAGTTGTTAGAACAGGCAAAATTATTTTTGTATCAAAATGATAATGCTGAGACCTCAGATCTGAATCTTTGGTGCACTCTCAAATGTGTTCTGAGAGGCTATTTAATAAAAAAAGGGACCTGGGAAAAAAATAAGAGAGGAAAAAGCTGGAGGATCTTTATATCGCGTTAGCTTTACTCGAGAGACAAAATAAATATAATCCTTCTATGGACCTTCGCATGCAGGTAGAGAATATCCAGAAATTAATATTGAGTAAACTTAAAGAAAAATCTGATTTAATGATGGAGCGACTGAAAGCGCGTTGGTATACCAATAATAATAGAGTGTGTAAAGATTTCTCTAATAGACTGAAAGTGCAAAATTCGCAATCTAGAATTAAAAAAATTATCTATAAAGGGGAAACCTGTATATCACCTAGACAAATAGGCAATGCCTTTAAAGACTATTACGAATCCTTATATAACCTACCTGTATCTACAACTTCCTCTTTGGATATGACTCGATTTTTAGAGTCATTATCTCTTCCAAAAATCACAGAACAAAAAATGACAGAGTTAAACCAACCATTTACGTTACAAGAGATCTCTAAAGTAATTCAGGAACTTAAACAAGGGAAAGCCCCAGGCCCTGATGGCTACTCAGCCTTATTCTATCAAATTTTGAACCCGGTGATCTCCCCTATTCTATTGAGATCATTTAATGCAATCGGTTCAGGTAAAGAATTTCCTAGGGAAATGCTAGTAGCTAGCATTTCACCTATTCCAAAGCCGGGCAAGGATCCCTCAATAGTCTCTAATTATAGACCAATCTCTCTTATCAATATCGATGTCAAGATATATTCTAAAATACTAGCTTTGAGATTAGCCCGTGTGATTAGAGATCTTATTCACCCTGATCAAGCTGGCTTCATGCCTGGTAGAGCTGGGGACGAGAACACGCGTAGAATTTTTAACCTAATTGAATTTATTCATAAAAACAAAATCTCTTCAGTTTTAATGACCCTTGATGCTCAAAAAGCATTTGATAGGGTGAATTGGAGATTCTTGGCTGCATCTCTTCGTGCTTTCGGTATATATGGGTCCTTTTATAATTTAACTATGGCTCTTTATACAATTCCTACGGCCAAAATTAAAGGCCCTGCAATAGATTCAGACTATTTTTCTATTAAGAATGGCACTCGACAAGGATGTCCATTGGCTCCTATGCTTTATGCCTTATCAATTGAATCTCTTGCGGCGTACATTAGATGCTCTAGAAATATTGCAGGCATAAAAATTGGTGATTTTGATTACCGGATTACTTTGTATGGCGATGACGTCTTCTTAACACTCTCTTCACCGTCTATTTCTATTCCTAGTTTGTTAGAAGGAGTATTGAATTTTGGAAATTATTCTAATTATAAGTTGAATCTTTCTAAAACCCAATTAGTCTCATTTTATCTACCAAACTCTTTGAAAGATCAAATTCAATCATGGGTTCAATTTGACTCTTGGCTGACGCAGATTGAGTACCTGGGGATTAAAATTGGCGTAGTCCTTGATGAAATATCTACTCTTAATCATAAAAAACTTTATTCTGATGTTAAACATCAGCTCCTAAATTGGGCTAAACTAGAGACTTCTTGGATGGGGCGTATAAACATTCTTAAGGCCTACATCGTCCCAAAAATTCTTTATCTTTTCAGATTAATCCCCTATCAAGTCCCTAAACAGATTATAACAGACTGGGATAATTTATAATCGCGTTCTGTATGGGCGGCTAAATTGACCAGACTTCCAACAGATCTCCTTAAAAGGAGTACCGATTTGGGTGGCCTCGGCTACCCGGATTTAAACGAGTTATACGAAGCTGCACAAATATCTTTCATGTTAGCCTGGAACTTGACAAAGGAGAAAAATGTTCCAGGCTGGTACGATATAGAGAACTATGTGTGTAAAAAATCTGATCCGTTCCTATTTTTTTGGATGCCGCAAACTCAACTTAAAAAGAAAAAAATTTCTAGCCTCATTATTAATGACGTCCTATCTACTTTTTTTAAAATTAAGAAGCGTTTGGAAAATGGGATCACATTTACTAAGTGTTGTCCGATTGATGTCCTTTCCTTCTTCATCCCCGATCTCTCGTTGGAAATCTGGAGACAATTGGGTGTGCAAAAGATAGGAGATCTTTTTATTAGATCTCAACTGGCCCCTTTCCCCTTTCTGGTTGAAAAATATGATTTACCAGCTAAAGATATTTTTAAGTATATTCGACTCAAGCATTTTTTTGCTATTCATTTGCCAGTTGAGTCTACTCCCTGGTTTAAATTTGTAACTTCTAGTACCTCTAAGAACCTAATATCTAAAATTCTGAAAATTTTTAAGGTTACTAAAAACTATGAGAAGAGTAGGGCACAAAATCAATGGGAGAAGGATTTTGATTTATCTATACCTATACGTAACTGGAACAAAGCTTGGCAAGTTACCCGAAAAGCGTCTCATTGTTTGAACCTCCATGAACATTTTTACAAACGTATGCATAGATGGTATATGGTTCCATCCCGCCTTGCTAAATTTCAACCATCTATAAGTGCTCTTTGTTGGCGATGTCATATTGAGATTGGTACACATAAACATATTTGGTGGGAATGCTCAGGATTAACTCAGATTAAAAATCATCTAACTAATCTTTTTTTTAATGTTATTTGGATTTGATTTAATACTTTCCCCACAGACTTTTCTTCTTCATTTAGATCTACCTGATATGAATAGTAATGATTTAATTCTCTGGCTAAATATTCTATTAGCAGTTAAAATTTGCTTAGCTAGGAACTGGAGAAATTCGATTCTCCCTACATGGTCTGAGATTAAAATCCAAATCAACCAACAATGTTCCGCTGAAAGATTTTTTTTTAAAAGTTCCAATGCAGATGAGAAATATAAATTGATTTGGCATAGGTGGCTTTTATATACTGGCTAAGGATTCCTGTGCATTGTAAAAATTACAATTACAAAAAAAAAAAATTGTAATATCTCCATGACCCCTTCTCTATCTTTTTTCTTAGTGAATTTGTATTATATTCTTTTCCGCCCTTCGAATTTCTTCCACGTATGATGGTTATGATTGTTAGTAATTGAATTATGCAAATGGGTTATGCTGTGTATACTCTTTAGTATGTGACAATATTTTTATCAATCCATTTTGTGTCAATACTGTGAACCGATTGTTGACTGAATGTTTTTGCTACGTGTTTATGATTTATTTTTTTACTGAAAAATATTAATAAAGATTGATATAGAAAAAAAAAAAAAAGAAACTTAGGCAATGGACCTCCAAGGTAATATTCTCTGAAATATTACCAGTACCACACGCTATATCAGGGAGAGAGCAGGAGATTAGGGATATCAATGCGTGGCTAAGAGTGTGGTGTAATAAAGAGGGATTTGGGTTTTTGGAGAACTGGACAGACTCCACAGCAGGGATGGACTGCACCTCAATGGAGAGGGGGCTGCAGTGCTAGGGGAGAATAGGTTAGAGGAATTGAGGATCTTTTAAACTAGGTTCTGGGGGGGATAAAGATAGAAATGAAGTGCTAGATAGAGTAGACTTGGAAGGGGGTCTAGGTATGGGAAAAAGGGGTGAGAGCAGTGGTGGGGTTAGCACAGACAATATGGAGCTGCATAGTACAAAACCTGCAGTCAAGAATTATTTCTCAACTGTTAAACCAGAAATGGGTAGTAACCTTAAATGTCTTTTAGCAAACGCGAGAAGCTTGGAAAACAAAATGGGTGAGCTGGAAATACTGGTAAGTGACGAACAATATGACTTGATCGGTATCACGGAAACGTGTTGGGGGTGATACGCATGACTGGTCAGTAAATTTACAAGGATATTCACTGTGACGGACCGACCAGGGACCTCAGGTTGTCCCTCTCCGCCAAGAGCGACTTCTCCCTTCAGGACAATAATTCCCTGCAATCTGTAGGCAATATCCCCAAGCAAAGTAAAGGGATATCACTATCCAGTACCCAAATAAATAGGCAAGACTACTCTTTAGGTATAACAAGAGGAGAACTGATTTATTTTAGACACAGAAGGCTGGATATATCCAGCAAAACACACATTAACATAAAACAAGATACTGGGATACAAACCGCCCCCTTAATCTGCATCCCAGAGACAACAGGGGCAGTAAAGGGATTAACAATACAAAAGGATACAGACGCCACTAAAATAAGGAATACACATTTTCTTGATTAGATTATCTCCCAGACCTTAGTGTGCTGTGTAAACAGTTAGGAAATAAGGCAATACAATACATTTGTATTAATAACTAACAAAAAGGCTTCATGTCACTGGATAACATTAACTGAGGGGTAGGGTGACTCTAGGAACCGGCACAGCCTTCAAAAGGGGTCTGGATATTTTTTTTTAGAAAGGCATGACATACAGGGCTATAAGTAGAATATCATTAATATCGCTTCTCGGCCTTTTGGCTAAGATCAAGTGTAGTACCCTATGGGAAGGGGGGAAACACTTGATCCTCTGGCCTTAGGGCCGGGAAAGCATGGAGCCCGAGGTGTTAAATTGCCCTGGCAGTAATGCTGGAGTCACCGTGTGCAGTATTGCACGCCGCTGCATACGGTGAGCGCACGTTTTCCACTGGCGGCCTTCCTGCACCTTCTTCTCCTTGTACCTCTGGTCTTGGAGTTAAGAACTTATTTTTGATCCTGGCTAGGCCAGAAATGGCCTGCTCTTATTTTTTTTAAGTTATACATCACTATGTTTTTACACGTGTGCCAATTATTTTTTTTTCTGGATTACACGGTTCTTTTGAACTCACTGTGAGGACACGGTCATGATTTTGCTTTTCGACACTGCTTTTCTTTCAAGAAGCAGTGAAGCCTAAAGGGGGTCACTCCCTTGCGGGAGTGACCTGAAGGTTAAAGGAGCCTCACCCTTTGGGGTGAGATGCGAAGATCCGGCCCCCGTGAAGGATGTTGTCTGGGTTCCCCTTGTGGGAACCCAGAATCGTATTCTGGGCTTCTGCTGCTAATGCACAGAACAGCACCAAAAAGAGCACGCACCTCGGGCTCCAAAAAAAAAAAATCATTAATATTTTAGAGCTTCTAGATCCAAGGAGAAATCTGATTGCCTCTTGGAGTCAAGAAGGATATTTTTCCCCTGATGGCAGAATTCAAATTAGCTTAATTAGGGGCTTTTGCCTTCTTTTGGATCAAGAATAGGAAGGTTAGGTAGAAGGGTTGAACTTGATGACTTAGGTCTTTTTACAACCTTATGAACTATGTAACTATGTAAACTGGAACAAGCAGAGGTTACTGACACAAGTAACACCAAACGGAGCCCAGAGTACTAACAAAGAAACTCCTCGGCAGGCGATGAGTGGTCAGCTAAGGTGTCCTTAAATATCCCCAGATAAAAAAAAAAAAACGCCTTCAGGAAATTGCTGGGGCGTGGAGAAAATAGTTAAGTATCTCTTTAATTTGCGGGCTTTGTGCCCATGCGCAGTTTGCCTTTGGTGCAACGTGCGAATGTCTGGTGTTTGCCACAAAATGCCGGTCGCCCATCTTGGGCATGGCCCGGCAAGTTGCGGACTCTCTCCTGCAACAGCATGTTCCGAGCACCCAGGACCAGGTTTGGAAGGCCAGTGTAAATGGAAGTCACACATTCTGGCTGGAGCATTAATAGTAGAAACAGGTTCCCAGGATCTCTCCTCTGGACCCTAACCCTTCCAATCGATCAAATATTGGAATTCGGCGGACCACATATTCCTCCTGACTCTGGACAACGGCGGGTTTGGGAGAGCAAAACGGTTCCGAAAATATATTGGTAATTTCATTTGGGAATCGCGATTTCAGTTGGGAAACATGAAAAGAGTTAGATATCTTCATGGATACAGGTAGATCAAGTTTGTAGGAGACGTCATTGATCCTAGACCTGACCGTATATGGACCAATGAACTTGGGGCCCAGAATTCTGGAATTTTGACGTAGGTTTAGATTCTTCGTGGAAAGCCAGACTCTATCACCAGGCTGGAGACAAGGAGATGGAGAGCAGTGAAGATCAGCCACCCTCTGTTGCTTTTGTTTGCCAGCAGCAAGGAGTCTCTGAGTGTTCTGCCATCTCTGACGAATGTCTTGTGCCAGCGAGTCAGCTGCAGGTAAATTAGATGGTGGTCAACACAGAGGGCCACATGGAAGGATTAAAGCCATAAGCAACAAAGAACGGAGATTCATAAAACAAGTTATTATAGGAGAATTCTGCCAGAAGTAGTAATTGGGCCCAATTGGATTGATCTTCGGACACATAGGAACGGAGGTAGTGTTTGAGAACTTGGTTGGTTCTTTCAGTTTGTCCGTTGGATTGGAAAGGTGGAAAGCGATGCAGAGAACATAGGATCTTCAAAAAAATGTGAAATGAACTGGGGTCCGCAGTCAAAAATGATACATTGAGGAAGCCATGGAGGCGAACAATGTCTCGAAGAAAGACATTGGAGAGCTCCTTGGCAGAGGGTAACTTGGTTAGAGCAGTGAGGTGAGACATCTTAGAAAATCAGTCGATCACCACTAAGATTGTGGTGCTGCCCTCAGACTTTGATAGATCGGTAATAAAGTCCATAGCAATGTGGTTCCATGGTCTATCTGGAACAGACAAGGGGCACAGTAATCCGGACTTTTTAGAACGTGGGATTTTCATACTGAACATGCCTTAACGCCTTTGAGCATGTTGGACCACCAATAAGTTCGTTGAAGAAGGGACAGGGTGTTATGAATACCTTGATGCCCTGCCACAGGAGAAGAGTGAAACAGGCTAGTAATGGTTTAAGAAACTGAGGCTGGACAAACAAGCGTTGGGACATAGGACGTGGGTGTTGAGAGCTGGCAATCAGTTTGACTTTGTTGGTACTAATATTTCCAATAATGTGGTCCCTGAAAATGATGGGTTAATTGGAAATTACCAAATCAGAGTCCTCAAATTGCCAAGAGAGAGCATCAGCTTTGAAAGGTGGTGCGAGAGGCCTCAAATTCACACTTCTCTGCTTTGGCAAATAAGTTCTCCCTGAGACGCTGGAGTACCGACCGAACATGAGCACGATGTTCGTTCAAAGTCTTGGAGTAAATTAGTATATCATCGATATAGATAATAACATAGGACAGCAGCATATCTCAGAAGATATAATTAACAAAGCTCTGGAAGACTGTAGGTGCGTTACATAGTCCAAAAGGCATCACAAGGTGTGATGGACCCTGTAGAGACGGATGGTCTCTGCCGTCAATAGTTCCAACAATCTCCTATGGTCCCCTCGGTATACTCCAGACTTCCAGTAACCAAGTAGTTACACTCCACAATGAAGTGTCCCTTGTCTCCAATACACAGACACGTTCTTAGGCTTGAACAAGTGAGAATCTCCTTTATTGTACACCAAACACCAACTTTATACAGGAGACCATCTTGAAAAGAACAGGGTGAACAATACATAAATACATTACCGTATTTTCCGGCGTATAAGACGACTTTTTAACCCGTGAAAATTGAATCAAAAGTCGGGGGTCGTCTTATACGCCGGGTACTGAAACTTACCGAGCCGGACTGGAGAATCACGTATCTCTAGGGGAGGGGCGAGCGGAGAAGGCGCCTCCCCTGGGCCGGTCTTCAGGGCCACGCCGAGGTAGGTGCAAGATCGTGATCTCCCAAACTAGCCCTGATCAGTGGCCGCCCGATGAGCAGGGCTGGTTGGGGAGATCACAACCTCCCTCTAACTAGCCCAACATTAGGGAGCTCGAGGTCTGGCACTTCAGACCTCGGCTTCCGTGCTCCCTAATCAGTACGCGCCAGCTATTGATGCCGAGCGCGGGGATGACGTCATGTCCTGGCGCTCGGCATCAATTGCCGGCGCGTAGTGATGAGGGAGCAGTAAAGCAGAGGTCTGAAATAATAGATCTCATGCTCCCACAACTGGATGGAAGATAGAAGATGAGAAAGGTAAGAGATGGGGAGAAAGGGGTGTAAGTGTATATATGTGTGTGTAAGGTCAGTGTATGGTCAGGTGTGTGTAAGAGCAGTGTAGGTATTTGTGTGTTTGTAAGCTGGTGTGTGTGGTGAGGGCAGTGTATAAATGTGTATGTATGGACAGGCCTATGTTAGTATGTGTAGATATATATATATATATATATATATATATATATGTGTGTGTGTAAGGGCAGTGTATGTATGTATATGTCTGTGTATGGGCAGTGTATGTGTATATGCTTGTTTGTAAGCTGGTGTGTACGTGTATATGTGTGTAAAGGAAGGGGTGTGTGATTGAAGTGTATGCCTATACATGTGTGTGTGGACAGGCATTTGTTAGGGAACGCTGACCCACCCAATCCAAGCAGGCTTTGTATACAACATAGAATAAAGATAATATGCTATATCACGTGTGCGTGAATAAAAATAAGAATTATGAAAAAAGTGAAAAGTAATAATAGTAATATACTTCCCAAATGACCGCAGCAGCCCAAAAAAGCACTCTTCCTTAGCGTGCGAATATGAAGATATACAGATGGTTGGGGCGCAGGTACATATAGGGAAGAAAACATATATATATAGTGTAAATCGTATAAACACTAAAAAATGTGTGAAAATATGAATGGACTCACAAACCACACGGGACTCCCCTTCCCCCCCCCTGGTGGACTTTATTCGCTTTTAAATGCACTCCGTGCATGGATGAACTGTGAGTGCAATCTAAAGAAGTAATTTTGTTTTACTAAGATACTGCACTATGTTCAGTTTTATTTTCTAGATCTTACATGAAGATCAATTAAAGATTTCACTTTTAACAACTCTTGAGAGGCCTGAAGCATTCTGTTCGTTTGTGAGTGCATTCATATTTTCACACATTTTTTAGTGTTTATACGATTTACACTATATATATTTGTTTTCTTCCCTATATGTACCTGCGCCCCAACCATCTGTATATCTTTGTATACAACAACCAGCCAATCACCGGTAAGGTACATCGCTTGCCGTGATTGGCTGGTTGTTGTATACTGGGTAGAGGGGTAGTCTTATACGGCGATTATAGCCCAAACTCTATATTTTAACTGGAAAAGTTGGGGTCGTCTTACACGCTCAGTCGTCTTATACGCTGGAAAATACGGTAGCTTAAACACTTTAACTGGCACCAATCAGGAAAGGGCTAGAACAGGGAGCAACCAATCACAGTGCAGGGGGTGTGGTCAGGGATGGCCCACGTCCCTTTTTAACTTAGGGACCAATCAAAAGGGGGGTGCTTCCCTCCCTACTATATATGGATATCCGTGGGTGTGGCTGTAGCGACCAATAGGGAAGGTGCCTACCTAGCAGACCCCTACAACCTTACCACAGATGTTCCTGTGACAATACTCCCCCTTTTGAAAAAAAAAATTCAGCCAGCTGGGATTTGTCCAAACGGGTAAGTCTTTAAGTTAAATGATTGCCTGGTGGATTACATGTCTTCTTGTCAGGACAATCCATCTGCATTGCTGTTTTGTTTTCCCAGACGATATTGAATCGTAAGGTTGAATGGTTGTAAGGCAAGGCTCCACTTTAGTAACCTGCCGTTGTCCCCTGCTACCCTGTTAAGACAGACTAGGGGATTGTGGTCTGTTAACACGGTAAATTCCAGGACATACAAGTATGGTAAAAAATTATTCAGACCAGGGCCAAACATTCCCGTTCAATAGTGGTGTAGCCTACCTCTTGATCCAGTATTTTGCGGCTCAGGTAGGCTACTGGGTGTTCTTCCCCTTGGTCATTGAGCTGGCTTAACACTGCACCAAGTCCGTACTGTGAGGCGTCTGTGTGGACAAGGAATCGCTTTGAAAAGTTGGGTGCAGCAAAGATCGGGGCACTTCCTAGTGCTGTTTTGAGGTCCTCAAATGCTTGCTGGCACTCCGGGGACCATAGTACAGTACGAGGGAGGGCTTTCTTTGTGAGGTCAGTTAGGGGTTTGGCGGTGTCACTGTAACAGGGAACAAATTTACGATAGTACCCTGCTGTCCCGTGAAAAGCTAATACTTGCTTCTTCGTTATGGGTCAGGGCCAGTTTACAATAGCTTCTATTTTGGCTGGTTCTGGTCGCTCTCTACCCCCTCCTACCCTGTGACCTAGGTATTGCACTTCTGCCATACTTATCTGGCATTTGTCGGGCCGTATGGTCATCCCTGCTTGCTGGATTCTATCTAGGACTTCATCCAAGTGTTGGAGATGCTCTAACCAAGAGCAACCAAAAATGTCTATATCATTGAGGTAAGCACAGGTAAATTCCTGTAGACCTTCGAGGATCTGGTCTACCAGCCGCTGGAACGTGGCACGGGCATTCTTCATTCCGAATAGCATAACTTTAAATTGGTATAAGCCAAACAGAGTGACAAATGCTGACTTGGGAATCGCATCTTCCGTCAAAGAGATTTGCCAGTTGCCCCTACTTAAGTCCAAAGTAGAAACACAAGTCGCCCCGGCTAGCCGGTCTAGGAGGTCGTCTATTCTGGGCATGGGATATGCGTCGGTTGTGGTCTGGTCATTTAAGCGTCAATAGTCAATGCAAAACCGGGTGGAGCCGTCTTTTTAAGGCACTAACACCACTGGGGATGCCCAGGGGCTGTGAGAGGGTTGGATTACCCCTAATTGGATCATATCTGCTATTTCCTTGTGGATATGACCGCTGACAGCCTCTGGTACTCGGTAGGCGGGTTGCCAGAGGGGGGTTTAGCCGGGGGTCTCTACTCCATGTTGGGTGAGATGTGTGAGAGCAGGGCGGGCAGTGAATAGAGTGGTTCGGTTTTGTAACAGGGCTAGGGCTTGGGTCTTTTCCTCTGGAGTTAGCTGTTCCCTAGCTTAAGATGGGTGAGCTCGGGCTCAGCCTGGGAGTCTGCCAGTAATTCAGGGATTATTATTATTATTTATTGTTTTATATAACGCCATCAAATTCCGTAACGCTGTACAACGGGTAGACAGGACATAACAATTAGTATATAGCAAAACAAATTGACAAACAGAGACAACAGGTGAGGAAGGCCCTGCTCAAACGAGTTTACAGGATTTAGGGTGTATTACACAATAGGTAAAAGTGCTGTTGTTAGGGATAGACCAGCCACACTGTATTCTAACATACCATTCAGGGACCTCATTAGGGAACAGTAATAGTCTTTATACTCATTTGCTTTAGGTTGTACAGGGTACACAACCTCATCTCAATACCAGTTCTCATTTGGTCCTACCCTCTATATTGTCGAGCTACCTATTCTGTTTACACTATTAAAAGTATTGCAGGGGAGGGACTAGAAAAGGTGAGCTAAAGGAATATGGGAGGCATTGATATGGCAGTGCTATGTTGTAAGTATCCTTAAAGAAGTAGGTCTTGAGAGATTTTTTGAAGGAATAAAGGCAGGGGGAGAGACCGATAGACTGGGGGAGAGCATCCCAGAGGATAGGGGCAGCCCTTGAGAAATCTTGTAAGTGGGCATGAGAGCTAGAAATCAGAGAAGAGGATAGAAGGAGATCATTGGATGAGCGGAGAGACCGGTTAGGAGTGTATTTAGAGATGATGTTTAAGATTGGAGAGAGGAGAGGGAGTAAATTGATTGAGAAGTTCTGAAGGTTAATAGAGCTGAAGTCTCTGGTTAGGTGGGGTTGGGGTGCAAGGGAGCCAGTATGAGGCAAGATTAGAGAGCAGGAAAGGAAGTGGTGGTCAGAGAGGGGGGAGGGGGAATTAGAAAGGTTAGTGAGAGAGCACATGCTAGTAAATATAAGGTCCAGGGTGTTACCATCAACATGAGTAGGGGAGTTAATATGTTGTTGGAGATCAAAAGAGGAGGTAATAGAAATAAATGTTGAAGGCATGGGACTCAATTGGGTGTCAACTGGGATGTTGAAATCCCCAAGGACAACAGAAGGAACATCAGAGGAGAGGAAGAGAGGAAGCCATGAGGAGAAATGATCAAGAAAGATGTTAGCTGGGCCAGGGGGCGGTATATAACAGCTACGCATATGGAGATGGGATGAAATAGTCGGCTAGCATGGACTTCAAATGAGGAGAAAGAGAGTGATTGGGGCAGAGGGAATAGGTTGAAAAAGTACAAGTAGGTCATCAGGTCTGGGAGTGTGAGTGAGGTGTAGGCCACCTTAGGAGAGAGCAGCAGGAGAAGCAGTGTTAGAAGAGGTTAGCCAGGTTTCAGTTAGAGCGAGAAGTTCTAAGGAACTAGAGACAAAGTGGTCATGTAGGGCTGTTTGCTACAGACAGAACGTGCATTCCAGAGTGCAAAGGTAGGAAGAGCGGCAGGGTATGTGGACAAGATTATTGAGGTTTTTGGAATGTTGACTGGGAGAGGATGAGGAAGAGAGCACCAAAGGAGACCCAGAGTTTGGGGAGATATCTCCAGCAGTTAGAAGAAGTAGAAGAGAGAGTGAGAGGAGGTGGGAATAAGACTTGTGTGAGCGGAGAGATTTCTGGGGGTGAGGGGAGGTGGGGGAAAGCAAGGAGGTGAAGTTGCTTGGGGAGAAGAGAGTAAAGATTGGTGCATTACAGACACAGCTGGTAGATGGAGAGAAATAATGGTTTTACAAACAATAGAGGAAAGCGAAAGGAGGAACAAGAGGATTCTGAGCATGCTAATTGGAGAGAAATGGTGATGGGAATGGAATGGAATGGACGTGGAGCAAACACAATGAGCAGTAGGTAGCACTTGACAAATCAGGCAGTTCTGTGGACTATTGATTGCAGGGAGTCTCCCCGGTCTTCTGTGTCCTTCCTTGTTGTCCTCCTTGGTGAACTCCCTTGGTCAACTCCCAGACAGTGGCACTTAGTAAAAATTGGCACTTGGATGGAAAGTGGCACACCGATGGAATGTGGCCTGTGCCTCCAATGTCACTACTGATATAGGGATGGCTGCTTGTTAGGTATTTACATATTGATTAATTACCCCGCAATAAAATCACAGACACATGGGGGAGAGGGGTTTATAACTAACAGGGTAATAATAATTTAATATAGACAGATCAAAGGACAAACAAAGGGATGATACAGATGCTAAGGGTGGTAAACCTGAATACATAATTAATTAAACAGGGCAGTCAGCAATGAGGTAGGATACAGACAGGGTACGGCAAGGCACAAAGTGGTATACCTGAATAAATAATTAATTAAACAAGGCAGTCAGCAATGGGGTAGGATACAGACAGGGTAAGGCAAGGCATAAAGTGGTATACCTGAATAAATAATTAATTAATTAAAAAGGGCAGTCAGCAGTGAGGTAGGATACAGACAGGGTAAGGCAAGGCATAAATGATGGTGGTCTGGCTATCATACTGGGCTTTTTGGTGGAGCTGGGCGGCTTGTAAATTTCCCCGAGCTAGGGACATTAATTGCTCTAATTTTTTAGCTCGATGACATATGTGATGGTGGGGGTCTCCGTAGGATCGCATTTGTCTTCCCAATACTCTCTGAGGATGTTAAGGGGCCCCTATCCCGTCGCCCATAGAGGAGTTCGAACGGGGAATACCCAGTAGATTCCTGCAGTGCTTCTCTATATGCGAAGAGTAAGTGGGCCAGAAACCTCTCCCAGTCTGGGTAGCTGATGATGAAAGTTTTGAGCATTTGCTTGAGGGTGCCATTAAACCGTTCACAAAGCCTGTTTGTTTGGGGATGGTAGGGGATGGTGTGGAGGGGTTTTACCCCGCAGAGCTTACAGAGTTGTTGCATGAGCTCTGCGGTGAACTGCGTCTCTCGATCGGACAGGATTTCTTGGGGGAACCCGACATGGGAAAATATCTTTAGGAGTGCATCGGCTACTGCCTCTGAGGAGATGGAAGATAGAGCTATGGCTTCGGGGGACCGGGTAGCAAAATCTACAATAGTCAGAATATAGCGCTTCCCGGACCAACTGGGTTTTGATAATGAGATCTATTGTGATCCTCTGGAAGGGTTCGCCTATGATGGGCAGGGGTTGGAGGGGTGCTCGGGATTTGTCATGCCGGTGCCCTACTCGCTGGCATGGGTCACAAGTGCGGCAAACATTTTTTACTTCCCGGGATAGTCCAGGCCAGAAGAACGCCTGAGTTAAACGATCTTCTGTACGTGCGATGCCTAGATGGCCGGCCATAGGAGCTTCGTGGGAGTGGGCTAGTAATGCGGGGTGGTAGGTTGCGGGAACTACCAGCTGCTGTTTTGGGATGGCCGTGCTACCCTGTTTGTGTAGGGGACTGCCTCGTATAATAACCCCTGATGTCAACATATTTTGTCCCCATGGGGTCCTAGCTCTCATGAGTCGGCTCGGGCTCGGTATTTGGTGAGGGTCAGGTCAGTGGTCTGTTGGGTTTTAAAGCCATCGGTGGGGGCCAGGGGAGCGGTCCGGTCAAGGTACTGGGGACAGGGGTAGTACTTACCAGGTCCCTGGAATTGAGTGCTTGCGTTGCTTGGGCACACGTTTCCATGCGGCCCAAATTGTTGCCCAGTAAAATGTTGGTAGGTAATCCCGGCATGACGCCTACTTCTCGTTGTCCTTCGCCGGCCCCCCAGTTGAGGTGGACGTGTGCAGTAGGAATCTCGTGCACTTCGCCGCCCACCGCTCTGACATCCAGGCGTTGCCACAGATGCTCCTGTGACACAAGGTATTTTATAATCACCATAACGAGTGTTAAAGTGTAAGTGAGGGAGGAGTCCAATATGCAGGGGCGTATTGAGAAGAGTCCCAAAAATAGAGAGAGAACGTTGGTAGGCAAACCAAGGTCCAGGCAGGCGGCAATCAATAAGCAGGGTCAGAGAGCAATCCGAGGTCAGGTCCAGGCAGCAAACAATAGGCAGGGTCAGAGAACAATCCATGCTCAGGTTCAGGCAGCAATCAATAGGCAGGGTCAGAGAACAATCCATGATCAGGTTCAGGCAGCAATCAATAGGCAGGGTCAGACAATCCGTGGTCAGGTAGGTAAATTAGCAAAGGGGTCACAGAAGGGATAGGAGCGCAGAACAAGAAACGCGCTACAACAGACAGAGCGTCTCACAATATCTGAGCACTGCTATGAGAGTGCTCAGATGTTTTATAGGGATCTGTGATGTGATGTATGACGTCACGTCTGCAGATCTGCCTATCATCCTTACTACTCTCTGTTGAAGGAGACTGTAAATGCTGCCCCTTCAACTAGACTCTGGGCTAACCCGCCCTCCTTCCCCATGCATATGCAGTCTGCAGGAGAAGGCATCACTTGAACAGCTTGGAGAAGCGCCGCCCCTCCTGCCAACGTACCCCTCCTCCCGTTGCCTCTGATTCCGGAGTGGACGCGGAAAGCAAAGACCAGGACGGCAAAGCGGACGACGGACGGAGCCGCGAAGACGACCAGTATCCCGTCGCTCCACCACGCCGCCCCCCCCTGCAGAGGAAGAAAGGTACGTGCCTGACATAAAGGCAGTCATCCATTCGTCTCCCTCACGAATCTAGATTAAATTGTAAACTCGAAGAAGATCTAATTTGGTGAAAATGGTGGATACTTTGAGTTGGTCATACAAATCAGAAATCAGAGATATGGGATATTTATTCTTTATAGTGATGCTATTCAAACCTCTGTAATCAATGCGCTAGCTGAAGAGGAAGATGAACCCCCTATGGAGATTATCCTCAATATATTAATATATTGAAAGAGGGCACAATTCTCAGGTTCAGACAGATGATACATTCTTCCAGAGGGTGGCGCAATCATAAGGACGGTGTGGTGGCAGTCTCTCAGCCCTTTGTTTAGAGAATACGTCTAAAAACTCATGATACTGTGGGGAACGAGGATCCTCAACAGCCGATTCGAGCACAGCATGAGTGGCACAGTAGTTCTGGAGACATGAGACTTGGCAAGATTGGGGTTATGGAGAGACAGCCAAGGTAGCCCTAAAATCAATGGTATGTGGAGACTGTGAAGGACTTAGAGAGAAATGGACTCCTCGTGAAGAACGCCTATGGACATCTGTATACGAATAGTAGAGTGACACGCCACTCTAGACCCGAGAGGACAGCCATCCGATGCGGAAATAAGAATAGAGCGGGAACAGGGAATAAGTGGAATACCCATGCTCTTGGCCCAGGTGGAGTGAATAAAGTTTCCGGCAGCACCCGAATCTATTAAAGCTTGTGTGGCCACTTGATGGCCTGTCCACTTGAGATTAGCAGGAACTAAGAGTCTGTTTTCAACTGGAGGTGCAATGGAAGAAACACTCAGTGGACCACCTCTGAATCCCACTAAGCCTTGGCGTTTCCCTGCTTCTGAGGGCAGGAGATAACTCTGTGACCCTTCAGACCACAATGCAGGCATAGTCCTAGAACCCTGCGGCATCTTTTCTCCTCCTTGGACAGGTGGAGAATGGGACCAATCTCCATGGGTTCCTCTGCAGAAGCTGCATCATTATCAAAAGGAGGAGGTGTGTGTGCAAAAGGCCAAAAAAGATGAGGTTTCCTCTCTCTTTCTCTCTCTAGCTTACGTTCTTGTCCCCGGGCATCCAATTTATGACAAAGGGCTATGAGATCTTCTAAATGCTCAGGAAGATCCTCGTAGGTCAGAACATCCTTCAGATGATCATTAAGTCCTCTCCGAAATGCCACCCTCAGCGCCTCATTATTCTACTTGGTCTCACATGCCAAAGTACAAAATTCCACAGCATACCGAGCGACAGTTCTTTTACCTTGCTGCAACTCTATAATAGATACTTCTGCGTTATCACGACGTCTTGGAGCGTTAAAAACAGCCTGAAAGGCTGTTTGAGGAGCCCTCTGCATTCTAGAGGGTTACCAGAGAACTTGTCTGGCATAGGCATCTCGGGAGGATTCGCAGAAGAACCAGTAGCAGAAGACTCGGCGGAGATAGCAGGAACAGGATTCGGATGGAGAAGTTAAAGCCCGAAGGAGATCAGTCATAGCATCCAACTTCTGTTCCAGGGTGAGAAGGTGAAAGGCATGCGCATACTTCCATTAAAAATAAAGTTAGTAGGAAAACAAATGTACCAGTCTATAAGATTCCCATTCTTATAGGAATCATCCCCCTTTGTCTCAAGGAGACCACCCATTTATTGTTACACACAAGGGGGAGTATGTAACCCAGGTATTTTACAAAACCCCTAATGAGTTATTGTAAGACCTAGCAGCAAACCTTGCCTGATATCTTAAAGTACCATATTTGGTTGATTTGGTACTTTGTAGATTAAACTGTTCATGACCCTTAGGATGTACTATTACATCCTCAGAAACTGGTCAACTGAGGACAACTGGTTAACAGTGAGGCGAACTGCCTCACAACTGAGGCAGTCCCAGTTGACCCAATACTGGCCCCCCAGAATCACTGTGATCACCATTCACAGATACCACATGCATGCTTGTGACAAAGTCAATGTTAGTCTCCATGCTCTACCTCTCTCTCTCTTCAAGTGATAGATAAAGAAACACAGAACATTGTGATACATTGTTCCACAGCATCCCACTTCATTTTAACCCCTTGATTGCTCTTCAGTTCACCCCTGTGCCCTCCAAAACCGTTTTCCTGTGTGGGCCAGCTGTTTTTTTTTACAGTTCTACAGAACAGTGTTCTACAGACTAAAACACACTACCGTGCAAAAGCTTAGGGTCGCTAAACTGTTTTCATGGAAAACAAGGACATTTCTAGCTGTACTAAGATCATTGTGAAAGGGTTTTCTTTTTTTTTTTTTTTTTTTTTTTTAAACATTTATTTGGAAACAAATAAATCCAACATGCGTAAAGCGGTACAATACACATCGCGGCGAGACAACGATACATATAATAGCTTGAAGATACTGCGATATATAATTTGTGTCATAGTATTGCATAGAAACAGAAAAAAACAGAACCGCAGTCTCTGAGTCGATGAGTTATGTCGAAGCGAGCCCCTTAGTAAAGGGTAAAAGGTCGTTGCATGGTACGGAAGAAATAAAAAGAAATAACACATAACAACAAAATACACGGTACTTGCCATACTTGCCCCCCAGAATCACTGTGATCACCATTCACAGATACCACATGCATGCTTGTGACAAAGTCAATGTTAGTCTCCATGCTCTACCTCTCTCTCTCTTCAAGTGATAGATAAAGAAACACAGAACATTGTGATACATTGTTCCACAGCATCCCACTTCATTTTAACCCCTTGATTGCTCTTCAGTTCACCCCTGTGCCCTCCAAAACCGTTTTCCTGTGTGGGCCAGCTGTTTTTTTTACAGTTCTACAGAACAGTGTTCTACAGACTAAAACACACTACCGTGCAAAAGCTTAGGGTCGCTAAACTGTTTTCATGGAAAACAAGGACATTTCTAGCTGTACTAAGATCATTGTGAAAGGGTTTTCTTTTTTTTTTTTTTTTTTTTTTTTTAAACATTTATTTGAAAACAAATAAATCCAACATGCGTAAAGCGGTACAATACACATCGCGGCGAGACAACGATACATATAATAGCTTGAAGATACTGCGATATATAATTTGTGTCATAGTATTGCATAGAAACAGAAAAAAACAGAACCGCAGTCTCTGAGTCGATGAGTTATGTCGAAGCGAGCCCCTTAGTAAAGGGTAAAAGGTCGTTGCATGGTACGGAAGAAATAAAAAGAAATAACACATAACAACAAAATACACGGTACTTGCCATGCAAAAGGAAAAGAAAAAAAAAACACACATAATGCCCTCAGCTTTACCGCAAAAGACGCCGCGAAACATCAGGTCCCTCCACCCCCCACATTGTCACGGAGCCACCACATACTCCACACTTTAACATGGGAGTCCAAATGATTCGAGGCCTCATGAGCTGCATACTCATATTGTTCATTCTCTTCAATGAGAGAGATCAAGTCCTCCTTGGAAGGAATACGAGCCGATCTCCACAGTCTAGCTATCAGCGTTTTAGCCGCTATAAGCACGTGCATAACAAGCTTACAAGTCAATTTCCCGATACATTTGGGGAGCATATCTAACAAAGCTATTTTCGCATGAGGTAATACTCTGTAAGGGAGCAAGCTATTAATGACATCGAAGACTATGGACCAGAAAGGCCGAAGTTTGACACAATCTCACCAGACATGGAGCATGGAACCAGGAGAGTTGTGGCAGCGCCAACACAGGGCGGAGGCATCTGAAAAGATGCGACCCAAACGGGAAGGAACCAGGTACCAACGGTAGAGAACCTTCCTATTCACTTCTCAGTGCGATACACAGCGAGATACACCCTGTAAATTACAAAGGGCTTTGTTCCAGTCCTCCAGATCTAACGGCATGCCCAGCTCCTGTTCCCACTTTACCATATAAGATAGTTTGGAGCCTGGGCCAAAAAACGTACGGTAACATACCGAGATGGTATGTCTCAGATAAGGGGAGGAAGAACAGGGCTTCATTAAGGGGTGAGTTTGAAGCACAGGTATACCAGTGGGCAACAGTTGAACTAGAATATGTTTGACTCGAAGATAAAGAAACAAATCGCCGGGTGGTAGAGCATATTGGGCCTGGAGAACAGCGAAGGGGCGTAAGTGTAATTTGTCATACAGATTATCAACCGAAACTATCCCCTTATCCTTCCAACGGTTCAGAGACAGATAAGGTGAGAAGAAATGGAGAGAAGTGATCGGCATACGGCGCCTGACCCCGGGGGCATGTAAAACAGGCAACAATTTCCTGTCCCAAATTCCGAAGGTATGTTGGAGAACAGGTCCTGGACAGGGAAGCTTGGGCCTCTCTCGCTTATAACACCACAAGAGTTGACGATAATTATAAGGCAAAAGAAGGTCATTTTCCAAATGAACCCATTTTGGGGCGGGGTTTGCGAACACCATCTGTAGGGCCTGGGTCAGTCTAGCGGGATCATGATAATATAGCAAATTATACCCATATAGCACCCATACCGCCGTGGAAAACAGGCATATAGAGAGTGCGCTTCGCAAATCTGGGCGGACGGTTCAACCAAATGTGTGCATTGAAAGTTCGCTGATAACAGAAGGTGCCGTGGAACCGGCAGCGGGATAGCACGAAACAAATAAAGGAGTTTGGGAAGACACATCATTTTAAGGGAGACAATATGCCCCCACCACGAAACTTCAAATTTGCCCCACCTGTGTATATCTTTCGTTATAGTGGCCCAAAGTTTATTATAGTTATATTGTACTAAAGAGTGGACAGATTTTGTCAGATAAATGCCCAGATACAGGATCGAATCGGTACGCCAATCAAAGGAGAAGGTCTCTTTAGGGGAGGCAAGCACATCATGGGGGAAGCCTACAGGTAGCTGTAAGGACTTACCTGCCTCTCCGGCCCCGCTCCATGGCTGCTCCCACGACGCTTCCTCAGGCGGCTTCCCGGGCAGCGAGTACCACCGCTACCCGGTCGGCGTCTTCACCGCATGGCCGACCACGCGGTAAACGGGTACCACAGCGCCACCGTGTGGTCAAAAGTTAATATTGCACGTTACATTTGTAACATGCTTTTATAACCTTGGCTGACCTCTTAATGCAGGACACGCCTCCTCCTCTCCCTATTTAAACCCGGAATTCCTCTTCTGGATCACCCTTGGTTGGTGTATTTTGCTATTTGCTTGTGCATTGCTTGTGACTACTGCTCCGGTTTGACTTGGCTTGTTGACCTCGTTCCTGTCTCCTGATTCGGCTCCTGATTCCTGCTCACCTGGTATTGATTCGGCTTGTTGACCTCGTCTCTGGATTCTGATTTGGCTTATCCTGATTACCTGTCTGACCCGGTTGGTTCTCTGACTTTCTGGTTCCTGTTTGGCCTGGCTACCTCCGCCATCTGGGGTCCTGCCTCATCATACCATTACAGTACCAAGGGTCACCATGGACCCCGCGGAGATTGGCCAGAAGATGTCTACCTGTGAAGCCCGTATTGAAAGTCTGGATCATCACATGGACCAGTTTGCTCAGGCTTTGCAAACCCTCCTGGCGAGGACTGATCCAGCACGTGGTCCTCCTCCTGTGCCCGCTGCTGCACCTGTTGCTGTTCCACCGCCTGCTGACCCAGGTCTTCATACCCTCCGTTTACCTCCTCCTCCCAGATATGGAGGAGATCCTGCTACCTGTCGTGGATTCCTCAATCAGTGCTCCATTCACTTCGAGATGTCTCCCTACTTGTTTCCTTCCGACAGAGCTCGTGTGGGGTATGTCATCTCTCTACTCACTGACAGGGCTCTGGCCTGGGCAACTCCTCTTTGGGAACGCAACTCTCCAGTGGTCAACAATTATAATGACTTTGTAACCACTTTCCGTCAAGTGTTTGACAGGCCAGGTCGCGGCCATATTGCCTCGTCAAGTCTCTTCTCATTGCGTCAGGGTACACGCAGTTTATCGGACTATGCCATTGAATTCCGTACCCTGGCTGCAGAAGTGGCATGGAACAACGACGCCTTGGTTGCTGCCTTCACTAATGGCCTGTCTGACCGCCTGAAAGATGAAGTAGCAGCCCGAGACCTGCCCACGGACTTGGAAGAACTCATCGCCTACATTGGCCACATTGATCTACGCCTCCGGGAACGCCAGGTACAGCGAGATCGCCAAAGAAGGGGTCCAGTGCGTTTTGCGCCACGTCTCGCTGCTTCTGACTCTGCTTCTCTTCCGCCTGAAGAGCCCATGCAGATCGGCTCCACACATCTCTCCGAGGAGGAGAGAACCCTCCGGCGCCAACAGGACCTCTGTATGTACTGTGGCAAACAAGGTCATTACGTGCGCTCCTGCCCCGTGAAGCCGAGAAATCTACAGGGCCTAAGGAGGATTGGGGAGTCTCCTCTAGGCCTTCCTGCTGTTTTTCCCCACGACCGGACATCGCGTATGTTTGTGCCTGCTGCTCTCACTGTCCAGGAGAGAACCATTCTAGCCCCAGCCCTTATTGACTCTGGGGCCGCCGGAAACTTTATCGACCGCGACTTCTGCAGGCTCCACAACATTCCCTTGCAGGAGAAAGCCTCTCCAGTTTTTGTGGAGGCAATCGACGGGCGGCCTCTCCTACCTGCAGCGGTGACCCATGACACTACACCGCTTCGTCTCCAAATAGGGGTTCTCCATAAAGAGACTGTGGTTCTACACGTAATATCTTCTCCGGCTGCTCCCATAGTGTTGGGCTACCCTTGGCTACAGCTACACAACCCAGACATCAATTGGTCCACCCGTGAGATCACCTCCTGGCGGTGTACCACTTGCGTTTCACCTCAACCCTGTGTATTGAAGGTTGCCTCCTTAGGTACCACCATCTTACCTCCACAATATCAGACCTTTGCTGATGTATTCGACAAAAAGGAAGCTGACTCCTTGCCCCCGCACCGTCCTTACGATTGTCCCATCGACCTGCTTCCTGGCACCGTACCCCCACGGGGTAGGGTGTATCCGTTATCCCCGGCTGAAACCGAAGCTATGGAGACCTATATCCATGAAAATCTCCTAAAAGGCTTTATCCGCCGCTCCACGTCTCCCGCCGGCGCGGGATTTTTCTTTGTTTCCAAGAAGGATGGAGGTCTACGTCCGTGCATCGACTATCGAGGTCTTAATCGAATCACCATAAAAAACACTTACCCTTTGCCACTCATCTCTGAGTTGTTTGACCGTCTAAAAGGCTCAAAAGTTTTCACGAAATTAGATCTACGGGGTGCGTACAACCTCATTCGTATCCGTCAGAACGACGAGTGGAAGACAGCTTTTAACACCCGCTCTGGTCACTACGAATATACAGTAATGCCATTCGGGCTCTGTAACGCCCCGGCTGTTTTTCAGGACTTTGTAAATGACTGTTTTCGGGATTATCTGCACCAATTCGTTGTCATCTACCTTGATGACATTCTAATCCATTCACCTGACCTGCTTTCACATCGAACTCACGTAAAGAAGGTCCTGACACGTCTTCGTGAAAACCGGTTGTACGCAAAACTAGAGAAATGTGAATTTGAAGTCAACCGTGTATCCTTCTTAGGTTACGTCATTAGCGGTACAGGGTTCGAGATGGATCCTGACAAGCTCCAGTCCATTCTGCAATGGCCTCAACCACAGGGACTTAAAGCCCTACAGAGATTTCTCGGCTTTGCCAATTATTATCGCCGATTCATCCGGGACTTTTCCAAAGTGGTAGCTCCTTTGACCGATCTCACCAAGAAGGGAGCTGACTGCCATAACTGGCCTACCGCTGCAGTCCAAGCGTTCCATACACTAAAGACCCTGTTTGTGTCCGATCCTCATACATCCTGATGTATCTCAACCCTTCGTAATCGAAGTAGATGCTTCGGAAATCGGGGCCGGAGCAGTATTGTCCCAACGCAAAACGTACGAAGGGCCTCTACACCCCTGTGGCTTCTTCTCTAAACGATTCTCTCCTGCAGAGAGGAACTATGACATAGGCAATCGTGAACTACTGGCAGTGATTCTCGCCCTTTCTGAATGGCGTCATCTTCTGGAGGGCTCCCGTATTCCTGTAACCATCCTCACGGATCACAAGAACCTCCAGTATATTGGCGATGCCAAGCGACTAACGCCTCGACAAGCACGATGGTCCCTTTTCTTATCCCGCTTCAATTACATAATCTCCTATCGTCCGGGGTCCAAGAATACCAAGGCCGATGCTTTATCACGTATGTTCTGTACTGCCTCTGAGGAGAAACCTGACCCGGAACCCATCGTACCCACTAACCGTATCATCTCTGCTGTCACTCTTGCCGTTTCCTCTCCCCTTCTGCAACGAATTCAAGCCAGTCAACCCACTGCTCCAGCCCAGACCCCTTCTGACAAGTTGTTCGTGCCCCCTGTATACCGTGAGAAGATACTCCAGTTGCACCACACCACAAAGTTTGCGGGCCACCTTGGTCTCCGGCGCACCTGTCAGGCTCTGGGCCGTAGTTTTTGGTGGCCCTCCTGGAGAAAGGACGTTGCAGACTTCCTTAAATCTTGCCACACTTGTGCTACGACCAAGACCCCCAGGACTCCCCCTTCCGGTCTGCTATTGCCCCTTCCAGTACCCAGTCGTCCCTGGACCCACATCGCCATGGACTTCATAGTGGAGCTACCTTCCTCTCATCGCTACACCACTATACTTACTGTTGTTGACCGATTCTCCAGGATGGTTCATTTCGTGCCTCTCGTCAAATTACCGACAGCTAAGGAGCTTGCAGTCATCTTCATCAGAGACGTTGTACGACTCCACGGCCTTCCCCAGGTGATTGTCTCCGATCGTGGAGTCCAGTTTGTTTCCCGTTTCTGGAGAGCCTTCTGCAAAGCTGTGGGTATCACCCTTTCCTTTTTCACGGCTTATCACCCCCAAACCAATGGAGCGGCTGAACGATCCAATCAACGCCTTGAGCAGTATTTGCGGGCTTTCATTAATGACAACCAGAACGATTGGGCTGACCTTCTTCCACTCGCGGAGTTCGCCCTAAACAATGCGGTACAAGGCTCTACCCAGCATACACCTTTTTACAGTGTCTATGGTTTCCACCCGACTGTACTTCCTGCGGTATCCCCTGATTCGAGTGTTCCTGCGTTGGATGATCATCTTAAGCGGCTAACTTCAGTTTGGTCCTCTGTCCGTTCTGCGTCCATTGCTGCCTCTCAGGATCAAAAGAAGTACTATGATCGCAGACGGTTACCAGCCCCCACTTACATGCCCGGGGACAAAGTCTGGCTATCAACCCGACATATACGCCTACGTACTCCCTCCAAAAAATTGGCTCCTTGCTTTATTGGACCTTATTCCGTCCGCCGTCGTATCAACCCTGTTACCTATGAACTGGACTTGCCTCGCAACCTCCGTATTCCTCGTACATTTCACGTTTCCCTCCTGAAGCCGGTGATATTTAACCGTTTTTCCCGGACGCTGGCCAGTCCTGGTCCTGTTTCAGTCTCCTCCATGGATGATTATGAGATCCGTTCCATCCTGGATTCACGCTTCTTCCGGGGTACCCTCCAATACCTTGTACGCTGGAAGGGATACGGACCGGAGGAAAGAGCCTGGGTGCCCGCCTCTGAAGTCCACGCTCCTCGTCTGGTTCGTCAGTTTCATGTCAGGTACCCCCGGAAACCCAGTGGGGGTCCTGGTCGCCCTTTGGGCGGCTCTCGAGGGGGGGGTACTGTAAGGACTTACCTGCCTCTCCGGCCCCGCTCCATGGCTGCTCCCACGACGCTTCCTCAGGCGGCTTCCCGGGCAGCGAGTACCACCGCTACCCGGTCGGCGTCTTCACCGCATGGCCGACCACGCGGTAAACGGGTACCACACCGTGTGGTCAAAAGTTAATATTGCACGTTACATTTGTAACATGCTTTTATAACCTTGGCTGACCTCTTAATGCAGGACACGCCTCCTCCTCTCCCTATTTAAACCCGGAATTCCTCTTCTGGATCACCCTTGGTTGGTGTATTTTGCTATTTGCTTGTGCATTGCTTGTGACTACTGCTCCGGTTTGACTTGGCTTGTTGACCTCGTTCCTGTCTCCTGATTCGGCTCCTGATTCCTGCTCACCTGGTATTGATTCGGCTTGTTGACCTCGTCTCTGGATTCTGATTTGGCTTATCCTGATTACCTGTCTGACCCGGTTGGTTCTCTGACTTTCTGGTTCCTGTTTGGCCTGGCTACCTCCGCCATCTGGGGTCCTGCCTCATCATACCATTACAGTAGCGCTTGCGTTTTAGTAGTATTGTTTTTATAATAAGAGCATCGACCATATTTGTCTAACAGGTTCTGAAGGTGGGGGAGTGCCGCAGTTGGGTTTGAAATGGCCAAAAGAATATCATCGGCAAACAACCCCAGTTTATGCTCGAGAGATGAAGAACAAAAGCCACGAATATCCAGGGAGTTCCTAATGGCGATGGCCAGGGGTTACAGGGCAAGCACAAAAATCAAAGGAGACAGTGGGCACCACTGTCTCGTACCATTAGTAATGGGGAAAGGGGCAGAGTGGAACCCGGCATATGACACCTTAGCATGAGGAGAAGAATAAAGGGCCAATACAGCTCGAATAAAGGCTATGGGGAGTTTGTAACTGTTGTGGACATGGATTACGTTGTCCAATATTAGTGATTCACGTCACAGACGCAATATCTGTATCTCCCTTTGGATAAACCACTCCCCTAACTGTGGCATACATTACAATACCAATTAGTTCTATTGTTTAAGAAGTGCCTTACCTCTACCACCAGGTAGCATTAGAGAGTGAGTGATGTGTACATCTATTGTTTATCTAAGACCATAGATAATGGCTACCTACATGAAAAGCCATGTGGGCTATGCCAGGAACAATGGGATATCAGGAACTCCAGGAAGAAGGAGGAGGGGCAGAAGTAGACTGGAAGGAGAGGAAGGAAGCAGCATGGCAGAAGCTAAGGGAGCTGTGAAAGTTTGCCAGGGAAAAAGTATGAAATAGAAAGCTGCTCTTCCATCTTGGGCTAGTTAAGCGCCAAGAAGCTAGGACTAGTTTAGTGCCTAGTATTGTAACTAAGAACTAGAAAACAACTACTGAAAGAATCCTTTAAAGTCTTCTATATGATCCTGGTATCTAGAGCCATTTTGGAAACTGAACACCAAAGGAGTCATTTGATATGCTGATACTCTCTGAAGTTAAGTACATATGTTATTACAATGTTATTAGAATATAATTGTTGACTGTCTGTAACTTTGTTATGGTAACCTTTTTCGATATATTGTTTTTACTGCTAGAGGTATTAATAAAGTATATCATTATATATCATAACATCTGTTGGTATTCGTCTTTACATAATTTAACTGTATTCCTGAATCAAATTTATTGTTGTATTGTTAGATGTGTCTAAATTGTGTATTTAAATATTAGCATAATTTTGCATAAAACAGGCCACAACCACAACAGTAACGAAGGAGAACTTCCCGCATGTATGCCCAATTCAGGCGGTCGAAAGCCTTTTCGGCATCAAGGGAAAGTAATAGCATTGCGGCTTTGGATCGTTGTACTTGTGAAAGAATGTTAATGAATCTACGAGTATTGTCCGGGGCCTGCCTCCCCATAACAAAGCCCGCTTGGTCCGGGTTCATTAGGGACGGTAAGACCTGATTTAACCGGGTCGCTAATATTTTGGAATACAATTTAATGTCAGAATTAAGCAAAGAAATTGGCCGAAAGTTTTCACATTTCGTCGGTGATTTGCCTGGTTTGGGAATCGTTATAATATGGGCGTCTAAAAGCTCGGTTCGCACTGTGCCATGAGAGAAAATAAAGTTAAATAAGCAGGTAAGGTGAGGCGCTAATTGTGGACAAAGGCTCTTAAAGAAGATATCAGACAAGCCATCAGGACCTGGCCCAGGTCCTGATGGCCAGCCCTTGCCAGCCCTGAGAGCTTTAATTGCAGTTTGAATCTCATCTACCGCTATCGGCTGTGATAAAAGATTCTGGTGGGCCTCCACCAGATGGCGCACCTTATGAGTATCTAAAAAGTTATTAATGTCTTCCCCCCTAGGTTGATGCGTATCAGCATCCTGATTAAGGTTATATAGCGCATGGTAATATGCAGCAAATTCCTCAAATATGGCTTTTGGATTGGCAACCCTATGTCCTGATTTATTGAGAATCTTTTATTGCGGATTGTGCTGCCTGGTCGCGGAGTTTGCGAGCCAGCAGAGTGTCAGCCTTATTACTTTTACGGTAAAATAGCTGTTTCGATTTCCTCAAGTTAAAAGCAGTGTGTTGTAGAAGATGCGCCCGTAGTTCTGAGCAAACTTTGTGCAGTGCCTGCGCAGAAACAGTGGTAGGGTTGGCTTTTGGCTAGATTTCCATTTGGTTTTTTTTTGCTAAAAACGCCTATAAAAACGCCAATAGCGCCACCTGGCGTTTTTTTTGTGAAAAACGGCTGCAGCAAGATGTTAGCTGTAATTCAATAGGAAATCGCAAAATGCCATTTCCACTTGGCGTTTTTCTGTTTGGCGTTTTTTCAGTCCTCTTTGGCGTTTTTCTGCTTTTTTGGGCTCTGTGGCAGTTTTTCAAAACTGCAGCATGTTGACACTCTGGCGTTTTTTGCAAGAAATCTTGGCTTTTTTTCTCCAATAGAAGTCTATGGGAGAGAAAAAACGCCATGAAAAAGCCATGTGGGTTTATTGCCTTGGCGTTTTTTATGGCGTTTTTTCCACAGTTACAATGCAGAGGATGGACCCAGTATCTGTGTGTCCTACGAGAAATAGGCTGAAAACAAACAGTTTCACACAAAACAAAGTCCTGGACTGGTTCATATTGAATTTTACACCATTTGGAACAAACATGCCATTACAAACAAACATACGCGACCGGATCCTGCGTGCCAAAAGCAACAGCAAACAATTTGCACCATCATTTGGGGCCAATCTTCCCAGAGGAGCAGACATTCGAAATAAAGCATGCCTTACAAACCACAGAAAAGAGACAAAAGGGTCTACCAAGTAAATGACATCAGGAGAGGGCAGATACTTGCCATTTATCCTAATCCCTTTTAGCTGGGTGAAACTTCTAACTTGTAAAGGCTGGAAAAACTGCCTAAGGTCAAGAAAAGCAATTTCCACAGAAAGGCTAAAACGCCAGAAAAAACTGCAGAAAAAACGCCAAAACGCAGGTAAATGCAGTGGCAGTTTTCTTGGCAGTTTTCCTGGCGTTTTTCATCAAGAAAAAAACGCCGGACAAAAACCCAAGTGGAAACCTAGCCTTATGCTGGGATTCCAGAGAGGTCAACGCATGCAACAACGAGAGGTAAGATTCCCTGCGCAAACGCCTAAGTCGGGAGGTATGTTGTAGGAAATGGCCCCGAATAAACGCCTTATAAGCAGACCAAACCGTCGGAACGTCTACCTCAGGGGTATAATTAATAGCGAAAAAATCCTTAGTCGCCGTGATGAGGGTGGAGACAAGTTCCTTGTCATTAAGCAAAGATTCGTTTAAACGCCACGTTCCGTATCCCCTAACCGCTGCCACCGAGGGCAAGTCCACGAACATCGGAGCGTGGTCCGACCACGTGATGTCACCCACAACGACCGATTTGACATCTTGTAAAGTGAGCTTATCTACAAATACAAAATTAATCCTGGAATAACTATTATGGGCCTCAGAAAAAAACGTGTAGTCCCTCTCTGTGCCATGTAGGATGCGCCAAGAATCATATAACCCATGCTGTAACAAGAGGTCCTGAAAACCCGAACATAATCTACGTAGGGGCGCACTGCGAGCCCTGGGAGCCGAAGAGGATGTATCCCATACTGGGTCTAAGGGGAGGTTAAAATCCTCACAGACCAAGATGCGACCCTGTTGGACCTTAGATAATTTCTCACAGAAAAAATTGTGGATGTAAGAGGCTGAGTCACCACACGGGGGCGCTGCTGCTGCTGTCTGCCCAGGAGTCTGGGCAGACAGCACAGCCACTCAGAGCCCGCCCCCGAGCCTGAGATCACTCCCACGGAGTGATTCTGTAGGCTGAAAACACAGTTGCTGCAAAACCAGCAATCGTGTTTTCAGCTGCCACAGGCAGCTTCAGGGAAGGGGGTTGTGTGTTGATTGGGTCCCCACACAAGTGTGGGGACCTGACCCAACACCCCCCAGCTGCCTGATCGCGGCATTTAGGGGTTAATTCCCGTTTTGCACGTGCCTCTGCTGCTGGTGGTCTCCAGGCAGACCAGCAACAGCAAAAACGAGCCTCCATAAGCCCTTTGATGATTCCTGTAGGCATGGAAGCCTACAGCAGTCATCAAAGACTCCCCTCCCTGCAGTGGCTGGTCTATAGACCAGCAATTGAGTCCCAGCTGCCAGAGGTAGCTTCAGGGACAGGGGAGAGGGTTCTTTGGTCTCCACATGAGTGTAGAGACCAGCCCCAACACCTCCCTGCTGCCTGATCGCTCCATGAGAGCAACAGTGCAGCATTAACCCCTTCAATGCCACAATTGTGTATGACACATTCGTGGCATTGCAGGGGTTAACATTTGTCCCCACAAGCTTGTGGGGACTAAATATCAGTCAATGCTGTGCTCCAATGGAACATCAGCATCGAAAGAGTTAAAAAAAAACAAAAATAAATAAATAAATAAAACAGCACTGACCTGAAAGTCCAGGGTGCTTCCAGGTCAAACGCTGTGAGTTTAGTAAGTGGGCTGATGATGATCAGATCACTCCTGACCAACTGTTAGTTTAAAAAAATCCTGGCTCCTAACTTTTTTACCTGGCGCCTAGATTCACAACAAATTTGTCAAGCCCTGCTTTACCTAATTTTGTGAGGATTCAGAGGGAAAAGGTAAAAAAACTTATATGTTTTTTTCTAATTTTTGCTAGTTTTTACTAAATTTCTAATTCTAAATTTTCAGCTAATCATCCAACTATGGTATCAAAAGAAAGCTCTATCTCTCCTTGAAAAAACAATATATAGTTTATATGGGTACACTATTCACAGGAAAAGTGAATAATCGCTGAACCGACATAGCGCAAAAATGGCAAAAATTGCTTTGAGGTACCAAAAACCCCTGGGATTGAAGGGGTTAACAATGATTTAAAAATGTATGCCAAAGTCCTCGCCAACAGACTGAATCCCCTCCTGCCCTCTTTGCTGCATGCCGACCAGGTTGGTTTTGTCCTTGGCAGACAACCTTCTGATAAAACCCGCAAATTTATAAATGTTATTTGGGATGCTAACAGATTCCTTCTCTTTTAATTTCTTTTGACGCGGAAAAAGCCTTTGACAGGCTTCACTGGCACTTCCTCAGGTCCGCTCTTTTTCAATTTGCCCCCCCCCTTTCTCCAAGCAGTGATGGCCCTTTACACCTCCCCGTCGGCATGCGTCTCTAAGATGGGCTTCCTCTCTCGCCCTATACCCATTACTAACGGTACCCGGCAGGGTTGCCCCTTATCCCCCCTTCTCTACGCTCTTGCCTTGGAACCCCTTGCCGCGCGCATCCGCTCTGACCCTCTTATCTTAGGTTTCCCGCTTAGTTCCACCTCTACTTGCACTTTGGGACTGTTTGCTGACGACATCCTAGTTTCCATAACGTTGCCCTCTACTTCGTTACCTGCCCTCCTGACGCAACTGGGACATTATGCACAGGCCTCTTACCATAAAATCAATGTCTCTAAGACTCAAGCCCTCTGCCTTAATGTGGCCGAATCTCAGCGCCTTCAGCTTGCGGCTTCCTACCCCTTTGATTGGAAGGACTCCCACCTCACTTATTTGGGTATTAAATTGCCCAAACACACACACACACCCTTAACACTCTAAACATAGTTTCTACATGGCAGCAGGTCCAGCGTGATATCTCTTGCTGGAAGCGTTTCGAGCTTTCTTGGCTGGGGCGTATTAATGCTTTAAAGATGACTGCTCTCCTCAAACTTCTTTATGTCATGCGGACTGTACCCATTCAACCCCCTCCTTCCCTATTGCACTCTATACAACGTTTTTTCGTTGACTTTACCAGACTTCGGGGTCGCTCTCGTGTTGCCAACTGCACTAGATTTGCTCCTCGTCTCCACGGAGGTCTGGGTGTACCCCATCTCCAATCATACCATGACGCCTGTATATTGTCACAAACCCGCACCAACCGGCCAGTCTGGGTTTCTCATGAAAATAGCCTCCTCTCCCCTCACACGATTCCCCAATTTCTCTGGACTTCCCGTACCATTCACCCTCCTGTATCCTATACTGTTACATGGATCTGAATAAAAACCTTTTAATTTGAAAAAAAAAATATTAAAAAACCTTACTTCCCATTGCCCTAGCATAACATCTAGCCAGTATAACCCTCCTGCCCCCGTTCACAACCCCCAAACCCGTTAAGCCATAGGCATAAAAATTATACAAAATTGTACACCTTATAGTATGCTCCCTGGTGCTGGGAAAGTCTGGAAAATCTATATAAATTAGGTATGTCTGAAATCAGGACACCTGAATTGATAAACTTGGAGGGGATTTTCCATCACTTTACCTAATTTTGTGAGGATTCAGAGGGAAAATGTAAAAAAAAATTAGTTTATTTTTCTAATCTTTGCTAGTTTTTACTAAATTTCTCATTCTAAATTCTCAACTAATCATCCAACTATGGTATCAAAAGAAAGCTCTATCTCTCCTTGAAAAAAACAATATATAGTTTACATGGGTACACTATTCACAGGAAAGGAGAATAATCGCTAAACCGACATACCCCAAAAATGGCAAAATTGCTCCAGGCTTTGAGGTACCAAAAACCCCTGGGATTGAAGGGGTTAACAGGTTTTTTCATTAGTCTTTGCAGATGAGAAAAAGTTGTTTGTTTTGTTTTTTTAAATCACCATATTTTATAATTTTTTTTATAGTAAATTAGATATAATAAAAATAATGGTATCTAAAGAAAGCCCTATTTGTCCTGAAAAAAACAAGATATAATATGTGTGGGTGCACAAAATGAGAAAGAAGAAAATCACAGCTAAACAGCAACACTGAAAAATGGTAAAAGAGCCATTGTCCCACAATGTACTACGAGTAAGAAACAGTCTTGTCAGTAACCCCTTCAGTCCCCTATGGATTTACCGGTACGTCCAAAAAACGCATCCCAAGAATCCCCTATGGACTCCCCCCTGACAGCTGAAGCCGGCATTGCCGGCTTTCTGCTGTCTGATCTGATGTAAAGTCGTAAAGCTGTTACATTTTAAACTGTGTGATCGGGCAGTTAAAAATGCCCGATTGAGCATTCCCTTCCGGGTTGCATCACTGCTGACGTAACCCGGAAGTTCATCGGAGGACAGGATATCCCCTGCAGAGATATCCTGTCCTCTGATGAGGCACAGACGCTGCGATCTCTATGCACGTCATTGAGGACCTGCGTAGAGATCACAGTGTGATCGGTGCAGGGGGATTGTGGGGAGGAGAGTGAGAAACCAGAAAAAGAAGAAAAAAACAGGTTATTAATTTTAAAAAATGATGATAAAAACTCATTAAAATAATAATATAAATAATATTTTTTTTTAAAATTAAGTGATGTCACCGGCATTAATAACATGTTCAAGGGGTCCCTAAGAGGACCTCTAACCATTTTTTTAAAAAAAATATATAAAAAAGATAATTATAATAAAAAAAATAAAAAAAAACCTTACATCCCATTGCCCTAACACAATATCTACCCAGTATAACCCTCCTGCCCCTGTTCACAACCCCTAAACCCGTTAAGCCATAAGCATAAAAAATGGTATGTTCCCTATAAGTGCTGGGGAAGTATGGAAAATCTATATAAATTAGGTATTTCTGAAATCAGGACACCGGAATTGATAAACTTGGAGGGGATTTTCCATCTCTTACCTAATTTTATGAGGATTTAGAGGGAAAATGTAAAAACAAAATGAGGTGTTTTTTTTCTAATTTTTGCTAGTTTTTACTAAATTTCTCATTCTAAATTTTCAGCTAATCATCCAACTATGGTATCAAAAGAAAGCTCTATCTCTCCTTGGAAAACATTATATAGTTTACATGGGTACACTATTCACAGGAAAAGAGAATAATTGCTGAACCAACAAAAATAGCAAAATTGCTCCAGGACTTGAGGTACCAAAAACCCCATGGGATTGAAGGGGTTAAGGACCAAGCTGTGTTTTACCTTTGTACCCTTGGAACCGAGGCTGTTTGCGGTGCTTGTGTTTAGATGTAATTTTCTCCTCACTCATTTAGGGTACCCACACTAGTTATATATTGTTTTTTTCCAGGACAAGAATGGCTTTCTTCATATACCATAGTTTTGATCATATTATCTGATTTCTCATTAAAAAAATAATAAAATATGATGAAAAATTTAAAAAAACAACAACACATTTTCTGACTTTTACCCGAAAAATCTTGTACCCATCCAAAAAGCTAATGAAAAAACTTGCTAAATAGATTCCACTATTTGTCCTAAGTTTAGAAATACCGAATGTTTTTATGTTTTTTTGTGCAAGTTATTGGGCAATAAGTACAAGTAGCGTTTTGATATTTTAAAACCATTTTTTTCCCAAAGCTGGTCATTCTGCCCCATGTGCTATTTCACGTATCTTTGAAGCCGGACAATGCAATTTACCCCATCAAACCATATATTTTTGAAAAATAGACACCTCAATGTATTTGAAATGCTGGTATGTTAACCCTTTACATGCATTAATTCTCCTACCATCCTTTGTCAAACTTTGTGGTAGTAAGTTATTTTGGGTTTTTTTCATCTCTAAAATTGCACTTCAGGTATGGATTTACAGCTCCTGGTATACGTCACTTTCAAACAAGACCCTAATATGTGTTCAGCAACATCTCCCGAGTACAGTGATACCCCACATGCATGGGTTTGTTGGGTTGTTTGGGAGGTAAAACGCCACATTTAGGAAGTGCACATTTTTTTACTTGGAACTTTTACATTTGGTCCTACTGCCCCCTAATAGGGCCATCTTTGAAGCCGGCTAATTCAATTTACCCTATCAAACCATATATTTTTGAAAACTAGACACCCCAAGTTCTTTCAAATGCTAGTATTTTAACCATTTCCATGCATGAGATTCTACCACCAGCCTTTGCCACAGATTGTGGTAGTATTTTTTTTTGTAATTCGGGTATAAATTTATAGCTCCAGGTATACATCACTATCAAACAACAACCCAATATGTGTTCAGCAACATCTTCCGAGTACAGTGATACCACCCATGCATGGGTTTGTTTGGGGTTAAAATGCCACATTTGGGAAGTGCGCTTTATTTCCCCCATTTTGGTCAGTCTGTGCCTATGCCCTACTTTTGAGCCCAGCCACTTCAATTTACCCCATAAAACCATTCATTTTTTTAAACTAGAAACCCCTTGGGTATTTGAAATGCTTTTACTTTAACTCTTTCCATGTCAAGATTTTTGGGAAGATACAGCGGTAATTTTAGCACTTGCTCACAATAATATCTTTTATTTATTTATTTTTATTCTTTTTGGACTTTTTTTTACCTTTTGCTGGAACTGGATGGTTACTCTGAATAATAATTTTTCAATGTTACCATTTTATTTTTAAGTTTTTTTTCCCCATATTTTTTAAAAATTTGTAAATATTTAATCACATAGTGATTAGAAAGCTAGGCTCCATTGACTTGCATGGTTGAATGCAGTACCTATATTCAACCTGCAAGTGGAGCCAGAGTTCTCTAGAGGGTCTGGAGACCATCTAGCAAACTTTTTCAACGTTGTTATTTTTTTGTTACAGGGAGGTTGCCATCTTTTCACGATTAGCGAAATCACTTGCAGTGGTGGTTGTGACCGCTCTCCGGAGAGGTCACGGCGTGTCCTGGGGTGAGTGTTCAGTGTTGCTGAATACCTCATCATCGAGGCATTTCAGCAACACCATTGAAGTTTAGGAGGTGATCATTGATCACTTCCTAAACTTTTAAAACGGGCGTCCGCCGCCATACAGTGTATAGCAAGTCACCAGAATTAGGAATCTGCACTCACTCCCCACAGGAACTCAGGTGCTTAGCTGTGCCAGGAAGGGCCAGCTCCCCAGTAAATCAAAAATAGAAGAGGGCTCCAGGCACGCAGGGGTTCCATCAGACAGATTTATTGTAGGAAACAGACAACAACGTTTCGACCTCACAATGAGGTCTTTATCAAGTTCATGTTCAAATACAGTGTATAGCAGACATGGCCCATGATGCCGATCTCGGTGTTGCTGAATGCCTCGGGGCATTACAGCAATACCGTTTAAGCGAAGAAAGTGATCGGTGATCACTTTCCAAGCTTGTTTAATGTCATGACGTGTCATAGGTCGATAAGTGACTGTTTTGCATGACGTGCCTGACCCATCAATGGAGGTTAACGGGTTAATGATTTTTTTTATTATTATTATTTTTTAAATGATTAACCTTTTTTTCCCCTTCGTTTTCTGTTTCAGCGTGGGAGGAGGGTTCTCACTCTCCTCCCCGCGATTCCCCTGCGCCGATCACACTGTGATCTCTATGCAAGTCTGGTCTTTAGGGTTAATTTAGGGGCAGTTATGGTTAATGGGGTCTTCAGGGTTACTTTGGGGGCAGTTATGGTTGATGAGGTCTTTAAGGTTAATTTTAGGGGCAGTTATGGTTGATGGGGTGTTTAGGGTTAATTTAGGTGCAGTTATGGTTAATGGCATCTTTAGGGTTAATTTAGGGGCAGTTTTGGTTAATGGATTAATTTAATGCTGATGACTGAGGGTTAATTTAATTAATTTAATAAAGTTAACTTAAAGTGCAGTTAGAGGTAAAGGTGGGCAAACTAAGGGGAATCTAAGTCCTGGGGCAATTATTTTCTCTGAATGATTCGAATCTTTGAACGACTCTCTGAATCTATGAGTCGTCGTTCCTCTGTGAATCAATGAGCTGTAACCTGATCCCAGATTCTGTGTCTCTGCAGATGACTCTCTCTAGGATCAGGTTACAACTGCATGATTCACAGACTGAACTGCTACAAATGAATCGTTCAGTCTACTGAACCGATTCATCCGGATCACTGAAAAGAATCGGATCAAAAGAACGATTCGTTCATGACCGGACATCACTCCTGAGACTGGCTCAGCAAACGTTTTGGGCTTTCAGTGCACTGTGCGCATACCCGGAAAGCTCTCCGGTTGATTTCGTTTACAAGTGGCACCAGTGCTGCGAATTAGATTTAAAAAAAAAAAAAAGTCTGGCAAACTTTTAAAAATATTATTTTATGTGCATGATAGGTACGTCAACTCGTTACTAAAGGGGCAAAAAAAATCACCATTAGCTAATTTATAAAATTCTGAAGTATACGTGTGTTATAATTTGCAGATCCTAGAGATTACGAAACTAAAATTACCGACAGGCTTTGTCCTACACTTAAGAAAAGCATAAGTTTCCGCACACCACCGCCGTGAAAGTCACGAAAACGCGCGAGACTGTGTTGAAGGAAACGCTGTATCTCGCTATCCAGTAAGGGCGCACGTTTCACACAACGCTACATATACAACCCATTTTCCCGAAAACCATGATTGGTAGGATCTCACGAAAGCTTATGTGACGTAAGGCGCACGACCCACAAACACTTCGCTTTTCGTTTGAAACAATAATCGCAGCACGATTATTTCCAGAATACAGCACGCTTTTTTTTTTGGATAAGGTCAGGAACATGGAGACTTCACAACTCTGTAAGTTGTTTATTGGAGGCCTCAATGTCCAAACCACAGAGGATGGCTTACGAGAACACTTCGAGACTTATGGACAGTTAACTGATTGTGTGGTAGTTGTAAATCCACAAACAAAGCGTTCTCGATGCTTCGGATTTGTAACGTACTCTACCGCTGAAGAGGCAGATGCGGCAATGGCGGCGTCGCCTCATGTGGTGGATGGTAGTAACGTTGAATTGAAAAGAGCTGTCTCCCGTGAAGATTCGGTTAAACCAGGCGCTCACGCCAAGGTGAAGAAGCTATTTGTTGGCGGCATAAAGGAGGATGTTGAGGAGACAGACCTGCTACAACACTTCTCACAATTCGGTCACGTGGAGAAAGTTGAAATTATCACTGATAAAATGTCTGGCAAGAAACGCGGATTTGGTTTTATCTACTTCAACAACCACGACGCAGCAGACAAGGCCGCGGTAGTAAAGTTTCACACTATCAACGGTCACCGCGTGGAGGTGAAAAAGGCTGTTCCTAAAGAAGATATTCAAGCGGGGTCTTCAAGACCCTTTCGTGGTGGCAGAGGTGGGAGAGGGAGCGGTGGCGGCCCCTCACGAGATATAAACGGAATTGGTGGTGGAGGCAAAGGTTTCGGAAACTATGGAGGCGGCAACCAGGGCTATAACATGTATGGCGGCTATGGAGAGGATGGTGGTTATGACAATGGTTACAACTTCGGCAGTTACAACCATCACTCTTCCTCCTACGGACCAATTAAAGCTGCAGGAACAGTTGGTAACTGGGGCCGCAGTAGCAGTGCAGGCCCATACCGAGGTGGTTACGGGGGTGGAAATTATGGCAGTAGCGGCTATAATGGGGGAAATTCATACGGTACTGGATCTTTCTGAAAGCCATAGGACAGCCGAACTGTGCCAGAGATATTAGAATAGAATCTTTTTTTTTTTTGTCACACAGAATATTTAGGACGTTGGACGTTTTTATACTAGTGCATAATGAGACTACAGATCAGAGGGGATTTATAAACTTTCCTCTACCCATATTCATTTGTTAATACCTGGGGGGGGATCCAACAATGACTGTGGAAACTTTGTGGCCTTCCAGCTGCATATAAGATAACCTGTTGTATTTTTTTGTGTGTTTATAATATATTCACACTTGATGTATGATTTTTTTTATCCTTTGTTCTATTCCATGTATTGTAGGAGAGTATTTGTGGAGTGCATGAACCACCTTTGACCTGAGTAAATTAACAAATTGCTTTCCTGACGTTTTTTTTTTTAAATTGCATTAAAGGGGTTATACCGTACTCTAAATTAATTTTTGTTACTCCCAGCTGTTTGTGAAGTTGTCTTAAGGTGCTGAAGTTAGATTCTTATAAAAACCTGCAAGATTTCACCGACCATTTAACATGAAATGTATTAATTTCTTTAAGCAAAACAAATTGACGTATAATGTTGCGATGACTCACGCTTAATAACAAAGAATGAACAGAATTTACCATGATTTTTAAATATCTTGGCACAATAATATTTCTACTGTTGAGACCCCTCTGTGTGATACAAGTACATTTGGCTTGAGCAAATGCTCTGGGGGGGGGGGCCTCATTTTATATTTGGGGTCATTTTATAATCCGACCACCAAATAGAGGTCTGGCTAGAAGACTAAGATCCCCTGCAGCTCTGATCCTGGATCCTCCTCTCTGGCTGCTGGTGGATGTCTGCCCGATCCGCGTAGACAACCTCAGTTTCTGTTAGCGCTTCTGCTAAGGCTTCTATGACAGAGTGTGACCTGGGCAGCAGCAGAGGTTGTCTATGCTCATCGTGCAGGCTCACACTGGCTGCCCCACTGGCCACCAGGGAGTCTGGAGCACTGGGGATGCATTGGTAAGTCTGGGGGGGCAGAGTGGCATATTTGCGGGGGGACATAGTAAACAGCAAATTCGGATGATTGGATGCAATGCTCAACACTATCCCTAGGTGTCAGGACACGTTTAACACTCGTGTTCTTTTAGGTAGTTCTTGATAATAAATTGCAAAAAGAAGCTGCAAGTGTTTAACTATTTACTTGCTGAAATATATATACAGTTTTATAACGGAATCATCGTAAATTCTATAGAAATAATAGAAAAGTGTTATGTAATCAAAATATTGATTTAATATGGTACATGTATGTGCAAACACCATATTTTACCTGTTTTGTATCTGGGAATATATTTTTTAAACATGGGGATTATGGGTGGAATATTATAGTTACACATGCTAAGTAACATATTTGACCTGTTTCTGATAAGAATATGGCTATAAATATTTCTTACATGGGGATCATGGGTGGAATATCATGGTTACAGATGCCAAGAAACACATTTGACCTTTTTCTGATAGGAATATGGGAGTATTATTATTTTTCCATGGGGATTATGGGTGGAATATTATAGTTACACATGCTAAGGAATACATTTGACCTGTTTCTGATAAGAATATGGGTATAATCATTTTTTACATGGGATTATGGGTGAAATATTATAGTTACACATGCTAACGAACATATTTGACCTGTTTCCGATAAGAATACGGTCATAAATTTTTATTTATGGGGATTATGGGTGCAATATTATGGTTACACATGCTTAGTACCTTATTCGACAAATTTCTGTTAAGAATATGGCTATAATTATTTTTCTACATCGGGATTATGGGTGCAATATCAAGGTTACACATGCCATGTAACAGAACTGACCTCTTTCTGATAAGAATATGGGTAAAATCATTTTTCTACATGGGGATTATGGGTGGAATATTATGGTTACACATGCCTAGATAATGTATTTTCTGATAAGAAAATGGGTATGATTTTTTTCATATCTATTATGGATAGAATGATATGATTGCATGTGCCATGTAACATATTTGATCTATTTCTGTTAAGAAAATGGTTATAAATGTTTTTCTACATGGGGATTATGGGTGAAATGTCATGGTTACACACCCCTAGTAACATATTTGACCCATTTCTTATAAGAATGTTGGTATATTTTTTCTATGTAGGGATTATGGGAGGGATAGCATGGTTACACTTGGACACATTTGACCCGTTTCTGATAGGAATATAGTTATAGATATTTTTTACATGGGGATTATGGGTGGAATATCATGGTTACATGTGCTAAGTGACATATTTGTCCTGCCTCTGACAAAAATGTGGGTATAATCATTTTCTACATGGGGATTATGGGAGGAATAATATGCTTACACATTCATAGTAACATATTTGACCTGTTTCTTATAAGAGAGTATGGTTATAAATATTTTTATATATGGTCATTATGGGTTGAATATTATGGGTTGAATATCAAAATATTGTCTGTGTACAGTGCAAAAAAAATAGCGCAAAATTTTACCTAATGTATTTTCCTTTTTGTTTGCTATATTTGGCATACACCAGGGGCGTCCAACATGCGTCCAACATGCGGCCCGCGGGACCTCCCGGTGCGGCCCGCATGAGATCGGCAGCCAGGATCACAAGAGCCCTGTGGGAGGGTCTATTGTACTGCACAGAGGAAGCGGAACCAATCACATTACTCTGCTCCAGTCCTGCCTCCTCTGTGCAGTACAGGAGAAGGCAGAGGGAGGCCGCGCCCCCTGCTGAAGTCTGTGAGCAGCATCGAGAGATGCAGGCCAGGTAAGGGGGTGGGGGAGGGTAGGTTGAATGAGTATGCGTGATTGAGGGAATGAATTTGTGTGTGTGATAGCATGGATGTGTAAGTGCTGGAACCTAGGCATGATTGGACTGTGATTGCTGTTATCATGGCAAGTCAGCCGGTACATGCTGAAACCTGGCTAGCTGCCCCCCTTGTGTACTGATGCTGCCAGCAGTATGGGGTCTGCACTTACAGCCACCTTGTACCAGCATGTAATGGCTGGCTTGGGGTGGTAGGCGTGAGATTGCTAACAGCAATCACAGTCCCATCATGCCTAGGTTCCAGCATTTACTGGTTGCCTGGGTATTATAGCAGTGTGATTGCTGTTAGCAATCACACTCCTATCATGCCAAGTCATATTGTTGATTTGTTTTGTCCAATTGTGGTGTGTTACTTTTAATAAAAGTGTGGTTAACACACCAAAATCGGACAAAAAATATAATAACATTAAGTTTTTTGTAGAATTTTGGGGTGTAATTTTTAATGTGTGTGATTTTTTTTTTTATTTATTTTTTTATTTTATTTTATTATTTTTAAAGGTGGGGGGTCGTTTTCGGCTAAGTGAACCCTGAATTTTTGGTTTTGGTCCGGAATTTTCATTTTGGTGCATCCCTAGAATAAATAGAACTATTTCATTTTTACTTATCCAGAATCTTGAATTTGTAGTCACAGGGCCTTTCTAGGCCCAGAAATCATTGAGAGGAAAAGTAAAAGTTTTGTGTCATTTACTTTATTTTAATCTGCATATCTTATTAAAGGCCATGTTTTCTCCCGGTGAAAAATGAACGCGGCCCTCGCACGTATACAATTCTGATGAAGCGGCACACTGCAGAAAAAAAACTTGGACACCCCTGGCATACACCATGGAAAATGCTCAACACCAGCCTAAATATATGAAGCGTCCCTTTAAGAAAGTCTAACATTTTCACATCAATACGCCTGAGTAGGGGAAAAATACAGTTGTTCAGTAAGCATGATACATTTTCTGTAAGCCATTTATTGTGTTTGTTGATGGCCTTGGTATGGATATAATCTGTACTGATTTTTTAAATACATCCTCTATTTAAAAATATTTGGGCTAAAAAGCAATATACGTAAGTAGGGCCTCTGCAAATTGTGACCGTATAAAAACAGGTTGAGGGCTGATTGACAGGTTGAGGTTGTGAACTAAAAATATTTATCGTGAAGAATTTTGTAGAAACGTTTAGTTGTAGCATGTACTTGTCATCTATCCTTTATTAAAAGTTTATGTGAAAATCATATTCTTTTTATCTCTGTGCAAACACCATAAAAAGAATAACTTACTGAGGATACCAGAGTTGGATGAGCAGGAACACACGGTTGATGTGCTCTGATAGGAAGTACAGTAGGGTGAATAAATGGGAAAAAAAAAGTAGAGTAGATGTGTGTGGTAGTAAGCCGCAAGAGGCAGGTTAGCTGTGCAAGGTACTCAGCCGCAGGGGGCAGGGTAGCCAAGTGTGGTAGTCAGCAGGGGGCAGGGTACAAATGAAACTGCTTGGAGAAATAAATAGCAAGAAGTGTTGGCCATGTAAAAATACATTGCGGACAATGATTCCATCTTATTTAGGTAAGTAATGAAACTGGTGGAAATGGCGCACTTTGCCACACCTTGGACACTATATATTTACCGGTATAAGAAAAGGAATAAACAATCCTCTTTAGAAGTGATGGCTAAATGGCCAATTACATTGAAAAAGATATCAAAACATCATAGTGCAACATCTCAAGAAAAGAAAAAAGTCTGCGATAAGGTTTATAGAAAATGCGCACTCCCTTTTTCATGAGTTAGCGGAGGACCATCAGCTTTCTGTATACCCCATGAAGTAATACTCAATTCCAACAAAAAAGTATAAGGAATATAGATCAGTAATACATACTTAGTTTCAGATAAAAGAAAAACAAGAGTCCTTACATATAAAACACCAATCAATGCCCCAAAATGAAGGTAACAATACATGACTGATCCTACCTTCCCTATATGAAAGCTTGATAGTCTATCAGTGATTCCCATATATAAGAATTATACCGAACTATACATAAAAAAGGACAGATGTGTTATTTGGCATGTGCAACCATGCTATTTCACCATAATCCCCATGTAAAATAATAATTATAGCCATATTTCCATCAGAAAAAGGTCCAATGTGTTCCTTGCCATGATATTGCACCCATAATCCCCATGTTGAAAAATATCCATATTCTTATCAGAAAAAGGCCAGATATATGATTTAGCATGTGTATCCATAATATTCCATGCATAATCTCCTTATATGAAAATAATTATACCAATTTACCAAATTAGAAACACATCAAATGTGTTACTGGGCACGTGTAACCATGATATTCCACCCATAATCCTCATGTAAAAAATATCTATAACTATATTCCTATCAGAAACAGGTCAAATGTGTCCCTTGGCATGCGTAACCATGCTATTCCTCCCATAATCCCTATGTAGAAAAAATATACCAACATTCTTATAAAATATGGGTCAAATATGTTACAAGGGGTGTGTAACCATGACATTTCACCCATAATCCCCATAGATCAAATATGTTACATGGCACATGCAATCATATCATTCTATCCATAATATCTATGAAAAAATTTAATCATACCCATTTTCTTATCAGAAACAAGGGAAATACATTACTAGCCATGTGTAACCATAATATTCCACCCATAATCCCCATGTAGAAAATGATTTTACCCATATTCTTATCAGAAAGAGGTTAATTCTGTTACATGGCATGTGTAACCTTGATATTGCACCCATAATCCCGATGTAGAAAAATAATTATAGCCATATTCTTGGCGAAAAAGGTACTAAGCATGTGTAACCGTAATTTTCCTGGCATATAGAGGCAGTACACATGGGTGTTGCTCTTCCTTAGGGACAAGGATCTGAAATACAAAGTTAAAACCCTCCCCTTCCTTAACTCCTCCTCTTCCTTACCCATAAGACCACACCGGACCAAACACAGCCAGTTCTTCCTTGTCCCTTGTCAGGGACGGACATGTAGTTCGGTGGGGCACACGGGTTGTGTCCAGGGGGATCCCTCCTCCAATTGCTCCCCGGGTGGTGAGCAGAGTGAGGTAGGAACATCCGCATCGGCGGATGTTATGGATCAGAATAAGAGTTCTCTCTTCAGGCCGGCAAGGGAAGGAGCAGTAGCACAGCGGTGGAACTCACACCTGGGAGGCGTTGCTTTCCACCGATGATCTGATCGTGTTACAGAGCATGCGCGGATCCAATCTTCAGGGCACAAAATTTAAATTTAAGCTGTCCAGTCTGACAGCAGTGGGGCTTGTCGGTACTGGATATCCGTGGCACCAACCCCCCCACACGGATTGAGGCCTTTTAAGGTATGATTAATTTATCTTAATCTTAAAAAAGCCTCTGCCCTGTAACATTGTTTTCTAAAAGATTAAGGCTCCTTTTAAGTCCAAATATGTTTTGTGCACCCCCTTGCCGGACGGCTGAATAAAGGAGTTAGGCAATCCTTGCTCAGCTTAATTGCTCAGGACATGCAGTTTTTGGGCGTTGGCTTCTAGACAAACTTGCACATAACCGTTCAAGACTGCGTCTGTTTTTGCTTTGGAACCCAAGTTTGATAGTCTCATTCACGTTGGTTCCTGAATCTGTTGTCCTATGGCCATAATCTCGGTAGCTAAACAGGCTTGGGCCTGGTTAATTTCCATCGGGGAATATCAGGTGTTAAAAATCTATTAATTCAGGCTCATCTTGTGAGGAGTCAGAGGATATAATTTCCCTTCCTCCACAAGAGCTTTGGAAATTTTATAAGATCTCTCCAGGCGATTACAAGAGGTAATCTGTGAGAAGCATCCAAAGGATTTTGCATGTTGCCTAAGAGGAGTATGTTCCAATCCTCAGCATTCCAGTGCAAGTAGCATTGTCTAGCGCTTCAGTGGCTAGAGCTCTAGGCATCTGGTAACAGGCATTAGGCCTACAGCCATACCACCCTGTATGCACCTGATCTCGTCTGATCTCAGTAGCCAAGCAGGGTTGGGCTTGGTTAGCACTTGGATGGGAGTACTTTCTGTCGAGGGAACCGGATACAGAAGTATCTAGCCAATTTAGGAAATTGAGCCTTTTTATAATTGTTGTGTCTGCCAAAAGAATCAGTGGCCAGGACAGCATCTATGTTGGCCTTGTTTGTTTTAACATTTGTAAGGCATAAGCTGGTTAGACAATTGGATCCTGAGGATCATTGCAGACGGAAATAATTTTAGGCAATAAATGCATTGTCACTAAGTATGAAACAAAGTGCGGACGATTTGCCTTTAAATGGCCAACACAAGCCACATTCTTGTGAAACATTATCACTCACATCATCACTGATATCGTCTTGTTTCTCAAGCCAGTTAGTGAATGTGAAAGAGTTACCAGAGAAGCTGTCCAGTTCAGCTGTCTTAAACCTGCAGACGTGGGATGTCTAAAACTTTGTCTCAGGTGCAACCCTTCTATAAGAATGAATCCAAAACGTGCAGAATTTTCAGAATGTTTACTCCAGGCTGTTCCTGGTCACGAACAAGGAGATTACAGGGTGACCATGGACCTGAAGGATGCTCATGTGCATGTGCCTATTGCAGTTGCATCCAGTAAATTCCTCAGGCTCTCTATAAGGAATGGGCCGAGAATTCTCCATTTCCAGTTTGAGTCTCTCAACTTTCAGAGGATAAGGTATCAGGGTCATCCCATCCCTGGATGACCGGCTCATCGAATCCATTTCAGCTCCGGCCTTCGTTCTCATTAAGATGGCATTGTTTCCCCATTGGCAGAGCACATCAAGCAAGAGTACGCTTCCCCAGGATAAGAAGACCAGATGGAACAGGAGGTGCCCGGATAAAACACCAGGCCTTTTCAATGTTTTTATTAGGAGCATAATTTTGTAGACAAAGCCAGGACAAAAGGTTTCAGTAACATCCTAAGAACAAGAGCCTAGGCTAACAGTGTAAATAAACAAAACAAAGAAACAAATCCTACTCCATCTTGGAGACTACCTATACTAACTGGCCAGCTAATCCAGTCCCAGTCATAAGTAGTTACAGCAAAACACACGTTTCTTTGGACCGTAACTTCTCCTTAAGTCTTAGGAACTCTGGCTTTACTGCCTTTCTCCCTGTTTTCAGACAACTTATGCCTCTAACGGCCACCCTTTAAATGTCTCAGTGCAGGTTAATTGGATCCACCGGCTGACTTCCAGCAATTAACCCCCCATGCTAGGAATAGAGATCGCCCAACTTGCCACTGATTTAGACAGACTCTGTTACCTTGCCACAGCACATATAGGCCACTTCAAGGGGACATCATTGGGCATTTGCCCCAGAAATAAGAAAATCTGGACATCGACTTCAGTGTCCAAGCCCAATTAAACTGGTGGAAGAGGACAGATCGTCTCAGCAAGGGTCTTTGCTTTCATCAATATCAGTGGATCACTCTGACCACAGATGCCTTAAACAGGCTGGGGAGCGCATTTTGGTTACCTCTTCAGGCAGGGCAAGCGGTCACTAACAATCTTACCCAGTCCTCAAATTATCGAGCTCTTTAAGCGGTTTTTAATTTAGTTTTTTGGCCCTCGAGTAGTTCAGTCCTTGGTTAAAAGGGAAGGCTGTAAGAATCCAAGCCGACTACGTTACCACAATATCGTATATCAACAGACAGGGTGGCACCCGGATTCCAAAACTTCAGGCCTTCTCGGAAGAAGTCATGGCATGGGCTCAACAAAACCACAAGATTTGTCAGCCACGCATTTCAGGGGAAGGGACAATTGTATTGCAGACTACATTAGCAGATCGGATTTATTCCCTAGACAAAAGAATCTTCTCCATCCTGGTTCTAGTTTGGTCTTCCAGGTTTCAACATTGTGGCAACCAGAGACAACGGCAATCTTCTGGGTTTTAGCCTCTCTGAATTCATGGGTCAACCTTCTGGTGTTGCACATTATGCCAGTGATATGGAGATTCAGGGTGGCTTACATTTTTCCTCCGTTGGCTATGATCCCACGTGTCCTCCTCAAGATTCGAACGGACTAGGCCAGGGTCTTAACATCTATCCCATATTGGCCAATACAGACTTAGTTCTTAGAGCTAAACAATATGGCCTCGAGTTTAGGAGCTGCCATTTTCGTCCCAGCTGGTGGAGAACAAAATTCCTTCAGATGGTCATTTTGATGGCCTAGCTTTGGCGAGGGTTATCCTTAGAGGTAATGGACTTTTCCATGACAATGCTGAGGTCCTCCTTATTCGGAGGTTTCAGAGTTGCAGGAATTCCTCTCCTGGTTATGCACGGCCGTCCTCGTGGTTTTTGCAAGACAGATTCTTAGCAGGTCTTAATGTGTCGACCTCAAAGGGCTAGTATCTGCCCTCAGTGTTTTTTTTCTCCTTTCGGATTTAGCCTTGTATGTTCTGATCAGGCGTTTCTTTAAGCGGCAACTATTCGGCAACCTCCAGACAGTCTCATTTTTTTCCTTCCTGGGTTTTTGACCTTGTTTTTCTAGCTCTCTATTCTGTACCCTTCGAACCGCTGGAAGAAGTTTTTGTCACTGAAGATGACATTGTTGGTGACTCTTACTTCAGCAGGACAACTGGGTAACTACTGCTCTGTCTTCAGCTGCTATGGTCACCATTTTTTCCATCAGGATCAGGTTTTTCCGCGGAAGACAATGGCACATTGGGATGTCCAAAGAGCTCTAGACGTTTCTACAAATCGCACCACTGCTTTCCGCTATACGGATCAATTGTTCTTTTTTGGTAGATATTCAGATTATGCTAGCCATCTTGAGGTAGCTTAGAGTGACCTTTTGACTAGGTCACTCTAAGCTACCTCAAGAAATGAAAATTTCAAAAAAGGTAAATTTTCCACTTACACATACTAAGGAACACATTTGACCTGTTTCTGATAACAATATGGCTAAAAAATTTCAAAAAAGGTAAATTTTCCACTTCCTGTTCATCCGTGGCAGCACACAATGGGACAAGCCCAGCAGTGACTAAGAATACAGGGTGGGAAATCACAAGCAGTTACATCATACTTGCTCCATGGATTACACTCTTGCCAAAGGCTAATCCTTGAGAGGATGCGACATCCAACCTGTAGTGTTTCATAAAGGTAGATGGAGAGGCCCATGTGGCCGCTTTACAGATTTGATCCATCAGTATGTGGTACCTCTCTGCCCACGATGCTTCCGTTGATCTTGTGGAATGAGCTTTTAGTGTTAGAGGAGATTGAATACCTTCCATGGTATAGCACATTTTGATGGTGTCTCTTAACCATTTGGCTAGAGTAGCTTTGCTTGCTCTTTTGCCCTAGTTTTGGCCTTGAAATTGAAGGAAGAAACCTTCTGATAGCCTAAAAGGAGCGTTTTTCTCCAAGTAGGTTACAATGGTTCGTTTCAACCTTCTGGTGTTGCACATTATGCCAGTGATATGGAGATTCAGGGTGGCTTACATTTTTCCTCCGTTGGCTATGATCCCACGTGTCCTCCTCAAGATTCGAACGGACTAGGCCAGGGTCTTAACATCTATCCCATATTGGCCAATACAGACTTAGTTCTTAGAGCTAAACAATATGGCCTCGAGTTTAGGAGCTGCCATTTTCGTCCCAGCTGGTGGAGAACAAAATTCCTTCAGATGGTCATTTTGATGGCCTAGCTTTGGCGAGGGTTATCCTTAGAGGTAATGGACTTTTCCATGACAATGCTGAGGTCCTCCTTATTCGGAGGTTTCAGAGTTGCAGGAATTCCTCTCCTGGTTATGCACGGCCGTCCTCGTGGTTTTTGCAAGACAGATTCTTAGCAGGTCTTAATGTGTCGACCTCAAAGGGCTAGTATCTGCCCTCAGTGTTTTTTTTCTCCTTTCGGATTTAGCCTTGTATGTTCTGATCAGGCGTTTCTTTAAGCGGCAACTATTCGGCAACCTCCAGACAGTCTCATTTTTTTCCTTCCTGGGTTTTTGACCTTGTTTTTCTAGCTCTCTATTCTGTACCCTTCGAACCGCTGGAAGAAGTTTTTGTCACTGAAGATGACATTGTTGGTGACTCTTACTTCAGCAGGACAACTGGGTAACTACTGCTCTGTCTTCAGCTGCTATGGTCACCATTTTTTCCATCAGGATCAGGTTTTTCCGCGGAAGACAATGGCACATTGGGATGTCCAAAGAGCTCTAGACGTTTCTACAAATCGCACCACTGCTTTCCGCTATACGGATCAATTGTTCTTTTTTGGTAGATATTCAGATTATGCTAGCCATCTTGAGGTAGCTTAGAGTGACCTTTTGACTAGCTCACTCAAGCAGCAGGCAAGTCATCTTGTCCCATATTTTGACTCGCTCCACTAGAGCTATGTCAGGGTCTAGGTTTGGGAAGTCAACCTCATCTCCTGAATATATATATGTGTAAGGCAGCTAACCGGTGTTCCTTCGATACATTTGTCCAGCATTACTTACTAGACATCTTCTCCTTCTCTGTGGCATTTTTTCTGGCGCAGGATGCACCAGTCAGTGGCCTCTTAAGTATTCCCCGCCCATTTGGTTATCTTGCTATATCCCATGTGTACTGCCACTATATGCCAGGAAAAACAGGAATTTTACTCACCGTAAATTCTTTTTTCCTTAATATAGTGGCAGTACAGGTTTCCCTCCCTCATGTTGTCTACCATTAAAGATATTTTTTTCAAGCATGTTAGTATTCTTGGTACTTACTGGCTGTGTTTGGTCCGGTGTGGTCTTATGGGTAAGGAAGAGGAGGAGTTAAGGAAGGGGAGGGTTTTAACTTTGTATTTCAGATCCTTGTCCCTAAGGAAGAGCAACACCCATGTGTACTGCCACTATATTAAGGAAAAAGAATTTACGGTGAGTAAAATTCCTGTTATTCCATCCATAATCCCCATATATAAAAATTATTTATAGCCATATTGTTATCAGAAACAGGTCAAATGTGTTCCTTAGCATGTGTAAGTGGAAAATTTACCTTTTTTGAAATTTTTATTTCCTGGAATCCGCGGCAGCACAAGTATACCCACCCAATAAATGTTTTTACTGCTATATACCATACATGTGTCCGTTGTTGGGTAACAGGTTTTATAGGGTATGTGTGGGAGGGACCACCAATTAATTAATTAATCAATTATTACTTGTCTCTGTGCTATTGCTTGAGTGTATCTTCTATTCCAAGGGAACAAGGAAACGTTAACCCATTGTGTGCTGCCACGGATTCCAGGAAATGAAAATTTCAAAAAAGGTAAATTTTCCACTTACACATACTAAGGAACACATTTGACCTGTTTCTGATAACAATATGGCTAAAAAATTTCAAAAAAGGTAAATTTTCCACTTCCTGTTCATCCGTGGCAGCACACAATGGGACAAGCCCAGCAGTGACTAAGAATACAGGGTGGGAAATCACAAGCAGTTACATCATACTTGCTCCATGGATTACACTCTTGCCAAAGGCTAATCCTTGAGAGGATGCGACATCCAACCTGTAGTGTTTCATAAAGGTAGATGGAGAGGCCCATGTGGCCGCTTTACAGATTTGATCCATCAGTATGTGGTACCTCTCTGCCCACGATGCTTCCGTTGATCTTGTGGAATGAGCTTTTAGTGTTAGAGGAGATTGAATACCTTCCATGGTATAGCACATTTTGATGGTGTCTCTTAACCATTTGGCTAGAGTAGCTTTGCTTGCTCTTTTGCCCTAGTTTTGGCCTTGAAATTGAAGGAAGAAACCTTCTGATAGCCTAAAAGGAGCGTTTTTCTCCAAGTAGGTTACAATGGTTCGTTTCACATCCAGGAGGTGTAAATGATCTTCTTGAGATGGTAGTACTGGAAGTATGATCTCCTGATTTTAGATTCTCGACTGACGGAACTTTAGGCAGAAATCTCGGCATTGTTCTTAGAATCACTGCCTCTGGGAGTAACCTTAGATAAGGTTCCCTGCTAGCTAACGCCTGGAGTTCACTGACTCGTCTAGCTGATGTGATGGCAACTAAGAAAATGGTTTTAAATGAAATGAACTTTAGAGAGGCCGAGTCCATCGGTTCAAAAGGTTGATCGCAGAGCTTTCTAAGCACTAGAGGTAGGGATGGGGTCATGATATGATGACCTCAACTTGAAACCAGGAATTTTGCTCCATTCAGTTGCGCATTAATTGCCGTCACCTGGACCTTCAATGTGTTCGGCTTTAACCCTTTGTCAAAGCCCTTTTGAAGAAACTGCAGCGGAGTAGGTATATCTGTAGGAGACATTTCTTTTCTCGTACACCAATCTGAGTATAGTTTCCAAACTCTAGAATACACTCTCCTTGTGGCTGGTTTCCTGGACTCTAGCAGAGTGTTAACAAGTTCATTAGAAAGCCCTGGAACAATTAAGGCTGACCTCTCATGTACCATGCCGTCAATTGCAGTCTGTTCAGGTCTGGGTGGAACATCCCTGATTGAAGAAGCAGATCCTTGGAGATCGGCAGCTTCCACAACACCCAGCTCGAAAGCGTCAGTGCGAGCTGAAACCATGCCCGACGGGGCCAGTATGGGAGAATAGCGATTCCTCTGGCGTTCTCGGTCTGAATCTTCTTCAGTACCTTTGGAATGAGAGGGATAGGAGGGAATACATAAATGAAGATTAGATTCCAGTTGATTGATTGGCCGTCTATGAAGGTCGGACTGTCTTTCCTTGATAGTGAGCAGGAGCGGGACAGCTTTGAGTTCTAGTGAGTGGAGTGGAGAAAAAACTCTGGATTTCAATTCCCACTCACCTGGGAGCATGGTATTTCTGTTTAACCAGTCTGCTGCCACGTTCAACAACTCCTTGATGTGGACAGCTGAGAGGGAGAGAAGATTGATTTCCGCCCACTCCATGATCTGAGCACACTCTGCAGCAACCTGCTCCTTGTTCCGCCTTGTTTGTTTATGTAGTATGCTGCTGGTAAATTGTCCGCTGGACTTGGACTGCCCTGTGAAAGAGAAGATCTTTGAAATGAAACAGTGCTAGCTTGATAGCTTTCAACTCTCTCAAGTTGGATGAGAGTCTTGCTTCCGCCGGTTTCCATTTCTGTTGGACCCAGGCTTCCATAGTGTGGGCTCCCCAGCCTTTTGCCGAGGCATCGGTAGTCAGGACTATGGGTGGGAGTAAGCGAGAAACCTGCCGTTTAGAAATCTTTCTGGTGTCAACCACCATCCGAGATCCTTCTTCAGATGGACAGGGATTACCATCATGCCATCCAGGGTGTCCTGCTCCCTGTTCCATGACCTCAGGATATGATCTTGTAGTGACCTGATGTGCGCTCTTCCCCATGGTACTGCTTCCAGTGCTGACGTGAGCAGGCAGAGGACTCTCATCGCCTCTCTGATAGTACATACTGCCTGATATTCGTGCTTCTTTCGCTGGAGAGAAGAAGTCTCATAGACTGAGAATTTATGACAAAGCCTAGGTAAATTATCTTTGTTGTGGGAAGAAGTTGCGATTTCTTGTAATTTATTAGAAATCCGTGATCCTGCAGAACCTGAATAGTAAGCTGCAAATGTAGATCTAGCGTTTGCTTTGTTGGGGCCTTTATCAGCCAGTCGTCGAGGTATGGGGTCACGTGTACCCCCTGAACTCTGAGGGCCGCTAACAGGATCACCGTTATCTTCGTGAAAATCCTCAGAGCCGATGTAATCCCAAAGGGAAGGCACGTAAATTGGAGGTGACGAATTCGCTGATGATCTCAGACTGCCTGATGGAGGTATGCGTCCTGTAAGTCTATGGAGGCTAGGTAGTCTGCTTGCTGGATGCTGAGAACTGCCGATTGGATAGATTCCATCCGGAATGTCTTTTTGACAAAAAGCTGGGTGAGGTATGACAGGTTGATGACCAGCCTCCAATCTCCTCCTAACTTTGGAACAGCGAATACGGGTTGTGAACGCTCAGTAACTTTGAGACACAGATTCTTCCCAAAAGAGTTGAATAAGCAGATTTTATTGCTCGTGCACACGAGGGAGTGTCATCAGCCAGACTACTCTCTCTCAATGAAAACAACACATGTCTTATATACCTTTACAAACAAGACAGCTACGTGCTAAGATCTGTCTACGTAGCAAGTGTCCTGAAATATACATACAGAAAGATACGGAAAACCATTCATCCTATTATGGTCAGTTTATGGCAAAGACCATGTTTGCAGCTGAGATGATCAATCACTTCTGACCCCCCTCATTGTGGTCCTTGAATAGACTTGGTCAGTTTCTTTTAACTTACTTGGAGCAAGAAATAGCCAACCACCTGTCCACTCTTAACCTTTCATTGCACAGAGTCACACAGAAAAGGACACTCGGGGTTAACATAAAAATGTCTGCTGAGAAGCTGAAGGCACATATTCAATATTCACAGTCCTCCCTTTTTATTCTTAACAGATCCTGTTAAGTAATCAATAATTTGTTTTTGGACGAGATGGAGCTCGTTGCATAGCGAACCATGCGTCCATTAATTCCTTTTCATGTGGATCATCATACAATGTGTCATCCAGAGTTTCCAGATCTTTAAAATCGGGGGAATTCTTCACCTTCCAACAAAGGCATTGCGTGGCTAGTGCCAGTACACTTTACACTCAGCGACTTAATTAGTAGAAAGAAAACATACGCACATACAATAACAAACAAAGCCACAATCATACCACCAGTCACCAGTTTTGCTCCAAGTGAACCGAGCCATCTTTCAAGGCCAAATGGATCCCATTCCTCGTTGGTTTATAAAACTAAACCCATTACCTAGTTCCCGTGAAACCCCTGACCTGCCACAGGGACACCCAACACAGGAAGCACCCAACACAGGGAGCACCCGCAGCATGTGGAACAAACCCACACACCCAACATGACTGATCACACCCGAAGCTCCACAAAACATTCTGCCTATGTCAATATACAAACCATCCCTCTCCCATGGTATCTAATATCCTCCCTTTTGTATCTGACAATAGAGTTGACCACTTCTTATTAGACTGATAAAGGGAATTCTACCAACATGCACAATCCCATAAAAATCTAACAAGACATGCAAAAAAAACATTTAGATCTTTCTTTCGGCACAGAAAAGGACACTCAGGGTTAACATAAAAATGTCTGCTGAGAAGCTGAAGGCACATATTCGATATTCACAGGGTGAATAGTGACCTTTGCCTCTCTCCTGATATGGTACTTCCTCTGATGCGTTTTTCAGCACAAACTGATTGATGAGATGCGGAATAACAGGATTGGGGGTTCGGCTGATTAGAAACCTGTCTGGAGGTTTTTCTCTTAATTCCAGAGAATATCCTCTTCTTATCGTGGTCGTGACCCAGGCATCTGAGGATGTTTGAGACCAAATGGCAATAAAACTCTGCAGCCTGGCACCCACCGGTGGCCTGGCGTGATTGATCCGAGGTTTTAGGGGTGAACTGTTTCTTTCTGGAAGCACCCCCTTGATCTTGTCTTCCCTTGGTCTGCCTTTTTCTGTCTGACTGACGAAAGGGATACTACCTTCTGGGTGATCTCCGAAATCTTCCCCTGAAAGGCTTGAAAGTGGGTTTCTTTCGTGATTGCGGGAAAGATGTACCCTTCTCTTCACTTAGAGACTTTAATATGTCTTTGAGCTGTGGCCCAAATAAAGATGAGGGATGAAAAGGAAGAGACACAAAGTTGTTCTTTGATGGAATGTCTCCTTCCCACTGTTTGATCCAAAGGGATCTCCTCATCGCGTTGGCCAGGGCCATGGACCTAGATGCAAATTTAACCCCTTAAGGACTGGGCTCATTTTTCGTTTTGTACCCTGTGGGACCGAGGCTGTTTTGACACTTTTGTGGTGCTTGTGTTCAGCTGTAATTTTCTCCTCACCCATTTAGTGTACCCACGTAAGTTATATATTGTTTTTTCAGGACAAGATGGACTTTCTTCAGATACCATTATTTTGATCGTATCATCTTATTTACTATTAAAAAAAAAAAAAAAAACATGGTGAAAAATTGAAAAAAAACACATTTTATGACTTTTGAAAAATCTTTTACTCCCCTAAAAAGGCAAGTAAAAAACTAGCTAAATAGATTCTACTACTTGTCCTGAGTTTAGAAATACCCAATGTTTTTATGTTTTTTTGCTGTTTTTTGTAAGTTATAGGGCAATAAGTACAAGCAGCGTTTTATGATTTCCAAATCTTTTTTAACAAATCTGGTCAGTCTGCCTCCATCTCCTTTTTGGAACATCTTTGAAGCCGCTTAACTCAATTTAACCCATTCAAACCATATATTTTTGAAAACTAGACACCCCAGGGTATTCCAAATGCTGTTATTTTAACCCTTTCCATGCACCAATTATACAACTACACTTTGTCAAAAAAATGTTTATTTTTTTTTCGCACAAATTGTACTTTAGTTATAGATATACAGGTTCTGGTATATGTCACTGTCAAACAACACCCTAATGTGTGTTCAGGAACATCTCCTGAGTGCAGTGATACCCGACATGCATGGGTTTGTCGTGTTGTTTGAGATTTAAAATGCCACATTTGGGAAGTGCACTTTTTTCCTCCATTTTGGAAAGTCTGTACCTATGCCCTATCTTTGAGCTCGGCCACTCCAACTTACCCCATCAGCCATTTTTTTTATATATATTAGACACCCCTTGGGTATTTGAAGTGCTTTTATTTTAACTCTTTGTTGAGATTTTTGAGAAATTTTAGCACTTGCTCAAAATAATAAACTTTATTTTTTTTTTTTTAATATTTTTTTTTACACATTTTGCTGGTACCGGATGGTTCATCTAGTGACATCACTGCATAATTATTTTTTAATGTTAGCACATTTTTTTTTTCCATTTTTTTATATTTTACTAATCACATTGTGATTAGAAAGCTGGGCTCCATTGACTTGCATGGTTGAATGCAGTACCTGTATTCAACCTGCAAGTGGAGCCAGAGTTCTCTAGAGGGTCTGGAGACCATCTAGCGAACTTTTAAAACTTGATTTTTTTTTTACAGGGCGGCCGCCATCTTGCTGATGGCGAAGAACACCGGCAGCTGCGGCTGTGACCGCTCTCCGGAGCGGTCACAGCCCACCCAGAGGTAAGTGTTTGGTGTCGCTGGATGCCTCCTGATCGAGGCATTCCAGCGACACCATTTAAGTTTAGGAGGCGATCGTTGATCGCCTCCTAAACGCTTTTAAAACGGGGAGCCCCCGATGCCGATCTCGGCCTTGCTGAATGCCTCGACATCGTTGATCACTTTCTAAGCTTATTTAATTTTTTGACGGTTCAGGACCGTCAAAGGTCATTTAGTGACTGTTATGTCATGACGGTCCTGAACCGGCAAAGGTCATTAAGGGGTTAAGGACATCCAGGGGGGGGCATCACAAAGAAAATCAACAGCTGTCTTCATGATAGAGATATTACTCATGATTTTTTCCCTTGGCATCCCCTCTTCCACATCCTGGGCAAGATGGGTTAGCCATATATGGAGTGCCCTGGCCACTGGTATAGAGGCTTCAGCCACCTTGGCAGAGGATGCCATATAGGTTTTCTTGCATAGCGAGTCTGCCTTCCTCTCCATTGGATCTGGAAGCATGCATGACTCGTCAGAGGGAAAGAGACTTTTTCGCCAGTTTTGCAATATCCACTTTCGGTGGGTTCTCCCAGTGCGAACATGCCTCTGGATTCAATTGTGGACGGACTTAAACTTCGCCCCCGGATCTGTTCTTTTCTCGGGTTTCTCCCAATCCTTTTCACACCAACCAGAGATTAAGTGGTGCGCAGGAAACTCTTTACCTTTGTTACGGGGCAAAATAAAATAGCTGTTCTCTAACAGGCTTGTTAGACACGTCTCTATCCGACTCCAGTACACCCTTAATTACCGAGATAAGCTTAGGCACTTTGTCCTTATGCAGTAGGTAAAGGTCATCCAGGGCTTCGTCATCTGAATCCTCAGAGTCTGATCGCACAGTGGCACTAGATTAACGTAAAGATTAATGTAAAAATAATATTCCCATATTCTTATCAGAAACAGGTCAAATGTGTTCTTTGGCATCTGTAACCATTTTATAGCCATATTCTTATCAGAAACAGGTCAAATGTGTTCCTTAGCATGTGTAACTATAATATTCCACCCATAATTACCATGTAAAAATAATAATATTCCCATATTCTTATCAGAAACAGGTCAAATGTGTTCCTTGTGTGCCGGTGCCGCACCGGTGCGGGAAACTCTGATCTCTGACAGTCGGGGAAGGTCTGCGCAATGGACGCAGACAACCCCCGCTGCTAGCCACGCCTCCTTCCGGCTGCAGTGTAAGTGCGTGGGATCTACACGCTGCCCCGGCTACATGACAGGGAAGTCAGAAGCACTGGTAAGTTTGGGGGTGGGGCAGTGTTAAATGGGGGGCATAAGGCATTTCTGGAGGCAGAGTGCTCTGTGAAATGCCTTTTAATCCCCTTAATGCCACTCTGCCTCCAGAAATGCCTTTTTAAGCCTCTATACGCCACTCTGCCTCCTGAATGCCTTAAACCTCCCTATATGCCACTCTTCACCATAATATGCCTTTTAACCCTCTAAATGCCAGAGTGGCATATAGGGGTATAAGGCATTTCTGGAGGCAGATGTGCATAACTGGGGGGCAGGTTGGAAAATAGAAGGAAATAAAACCAAAATATTTTTCTCAATCATAGCTTTTATTAAAAAAATAGTTTAGATGAATTAACATTTACTGGTAAAACTTTTTTCCTATAGGGTCATCTTATATTCAGGCTTTTTCTTTTTTTCCTAAATTAATATTCAGATTTGGGGGGTCGTTTTATAATCCAGCAAATATGGTATTTCTATAGAATTTACTATGATTCCGTTATAAAACTGTATATATTTCAGCAAGTAAATAGTTAAATGTTTGCAGCTTCTTTTTGCAAGTATTCGTTGCAACTTAGTATCAAGAAGTACCTAAAAGAACATACTTTGATTTACCATGGGTGGAAAAAGTGTACTGACACCTAGTGATAGGGTTGAGCATTGCAGCCAATCATCCCATCATCCCAATATGCTGTTTAGTATGTCTCTTTTGGGGGCAGATGTGTATAAAGGGGGAGGCAGGTCGGCAAATAAAAGAAAAAAAAAAAAAAAAAAAACAACAATAGTTTTTATTAAATATGAAAAAATTATTTACATGTGAATTAATATTTACTAGTACAATTTTTTTCCTATAGGGTTAGTCTTATATTCATACTCTTAAATTAAAAGGCAAATTCTAAACCAATGATTTTCTTGGGTGCCCCTCTATAAGTGGAAATCTGGCCTCAACCAAACCATATTTGACAATAAAAGATGGCAGCAAAATATCACCATCAGACAAATTTCAATGGGAAAGTACCACAGTTTGGTGATATTACTGAATTATTTTTAATTGACGTGCAGTGGTCTAGACTAGCATTTTAAGTGAAAAATTGCATTCTGCTCAGGCCAAACATGGCATATAGACTGATACCAAATATAAAGCAAAAGAAAGCAATATTACTGAGCCGATGTGATATATTTTTTATTAATTTATTTTTTTATTATTATAATAATGAAATATTTATAGGCAAATCTTAGGAAATTCATATTGATGAGAGCACGTATGCTATTTTTCTTTTCTTCAATTCTAATTTAATCAAGTTTTCGCTGTATATTGCAGGACTAAAGTCAATATATGGCTGAATAAGAAGCTAAATTCAGAATCCTCTTTTTAATATAATCCTTTATATTTAAAAATAGCTTTAAAATAAATTGTAGGGCTTTTAGCATCCCACAAAGTGTAAAACCAAGATAATTAAGAGTGAAATTAGTTGTTTAAGTGGGAAATGCATGCATTTCACATTTGCTTCTGATCTTAGATGATATTGATTACAGATACTAGATGCTAACTTGATAAGTATTTTAAGTAAATCTCAAATTGCAAGAATCATTCCACTCCTATTTTCAATTTGGGTCCATTCAGCACTGACATTTTTTGTTGGTGTAGTTTCAAGGAAAGAAAAAGTGCTACTTTCTCCTCCCCAGCTGCCAGTAGTTTTCATAGCAAGGGCCTGGCATGTTATGGTAATAAATAAGCTTAGAATGCATTTTAGGATAGGACATGAGGTCAGAAAGACCAAATTTTCAAAGTTCTCAGTTGAAAATTGAGCACTTTCCAAATGTGGCACATGAAATATGCTAGCTATTGGTGGTGTTTAGAAGTTACAGTTTAACACTTTTAAATTAACCATTTTAGTCCCAGTCTGTCCTAAACATTGCAGTAAAAAAGTTTCCATTTTTAACTAACCCATTCTATCCAAACATTTATTTCAGTATTTATTTCCCCTGGGTACATGAAATTATTGAAACAACTTGTGATTTGTGTTCAGTAACACCCCCGAGTACATCGATACCCCATATGCACACATAAGGCATGTTTCTCGGATATTGTGGAGCCAAAACTGAACATGCACATTTCAGTTTTAAACTTTTTTAAAATATTTTTTATCAGATCACTTGTTTAGGCCACTGACATCGATCAGGGAGACCGATCAATAATCAGTGACTTAAAAAGTGATGAGGTAATAATTATGTATTTTTTTATTCAGAATTTTTTCCCCCATAATTACACTAGATGACCCCTTTCTCTTTCTAGGGCAGGGTCATCCAGGGGCTGTCATAATGATCAGATCAATCCTATTGGCCAGGAGTGATCTGATCATCATCAGCCCACTTTAGAGGGGACAAATATTAACTCTTGCAATGCCGTGATGGTCAAACGATAAACCATGGAGCACGTATACATAGGGGAAAAAATAATTAAAATAGTGCAATATATAAACACTGGAAAAATAATTCAATATGGTGTCTAATCCACTCACAAGCGGGCTGGATAAAACAGGCTCATCAAAGGTTTCAGTGGAATGTTCTATTTTATAGCTTCTAAAATCTGTAAAAACAAATGAACCGGAAATGGTGCAATATCTTCCACAGGAATGGTCTCAAATAAGTCTGCATGCACTTACAGTTAGATGTGGCACAGCTAAACTAATAGTGTGCAAAAACTTATATAGATGAAATGTCCTGGATCAGCAGGTGTTCCAGTATACTTTCTCTTGATTAGTTCTCAACGCGTTTCGCCAATGGTTCGTCGGCTTCCTCAGGAGAAAATTCAAAAAGATAAAGAGAAAATGCAAGTCATACACCATCACGGCATTGATGGGTTAACACTGCACAATTGCTTTTAACAGAGCAATCGGACAGCAGGGAAGGGTGGGGGTTGTTCTCCACACTCTCATGGAGACCGAAGAACCCTTTCTCATTGTCCCTGCCTCTGGCAGCTGGGACACAATCGCCTGTACACCGGCGATTGCAGGGAGGAGTCTCTTTGATCACTCCTGTAGGAGTGATCAAAAGGCTTGTGGGGGCTTGTTTTTGGTGTTGCTGGTCTTCCAGGCTGACCAGTAGCAGCAGAGCCCATTGAAGGGGTAGGGGTTAACACTGCACTGTCACTCTTATGGAGCGATCAGGCAGCAGGGGAATGTTGTGGCAGGGGACCCAATCAACAAACATCCCCCTTCCGGCTTGGGGGGGGGGGCTCAGGGTGGCTATGCTGGTCTGCCCAGACGGCAGCAGCTGTGCCCTTGCGATCACCACGACGTCCCGGTCCACAGGTACCATGTGACTATGAAGTACCAGGTACGTCCCGGTCGCGAAGGGGTTAATTTGGTATAACTCCAGATTTATACCAAATCCAGTTAGAGGCCTGGTGCTGTTAACCCCTTCATGTCCACGCCCCCCACACCATCACGGCTTGGCAAGTAGTCATTTGGGAGTTTTTCCTTACTTTTTTTCACTCTGGCCAATCAGCATTTACAAGGGACAAGCATTACATATATGATATATATGTGTGCTGACTAGGACCACATTTCCTTACTGCCATTCAGGGACACTTACTTTGAGGAGTGCATTGCATCAACGTAATGCTCAGGACTGATGAAAATATTTGCTGGTGCATTTTATGCAATCACATTTGCATTTTATGCAATTTTTAATATTTATTTTATAGTAAACAACAAATATATTACTATATATTCCTCGTGTCAGACCAGCACAATCCCATCAAGCTGAAGACTCTTTCAACCGCTGCATTTGAGCATGGAATGCTGATGACAAATGCAACCACTTTCAATAGGTTAGGCAGAATTACAGGTCCACCTTTCATGAATATTTTTTACCATTTAACATCAGTGTTTACGTCATCAGCCACTTCAGTACCGGAGGAACTCTTTGAATGTGTGGACAAACACAAGCATATTCTTTATAAAGGCCATCCATTAAAAGAGAGCCCAAATTCAGAACATCAGCTACTGCCACCAGTTTATCAAATGTAAGGTTCTCTTTCAAATTTAAGCACTGAATTTAAGACATATAGTTTTTTTTATTAAAATGCTAGGAATTCTGATTCTATTTTATTCGTTTGCAGGTGAGGTAGTTTCTTTAAGGATTTTCCAAGAAGGTATCCAAAAAGATGGTCTGCCTGTCTTTGAATTAGTTTGCCTCTCATGGATGCCATGATCATTTTGCTCCATTTAACTCAGGAACTGATGGAGGGTCCTGTTCTGTGGTCTCATCCACAATAAATCCCCATATGACTTTAGGGGTTTCGTCCACCCCAATGCTTAGAAAGTAAGCTTTTACAGCTGACGTTTGCAAGGTAAGTGAATTACAAAGGGGGGAGAGGGTAGATGGTGAGAAAACGGGGGGGGGGCAGGGTAGATAGTGAGAAAGGAGGGTAATAAGAATATTGAAATAATGAGTCAGAATGAGTGAGAGAATGAATTAATTAATGTGTGGATGAATTGTGTGAATGATTGAGAGAATGAATGAATTTGTGAGAATGCATTAATGAATACGTGTAAGTAATTTGTGTGAAAGATTGAGGGAATAAATTATTGTGTGACTGAAAGTGTAAATTAGTGAGCGCCTGTGTGTATCATAGATGTATAATTGATTTTTTGGAAAGGCAAAGATGGCACAAACAGGGTTAAATGCACCCTATCACTATGAAAATAAACAGCCGCATCCCGCTGAAATACCCTATGCCACCCCCGGTCCCCAACACAAACTTGGAAATATGTTTATTTGGCTTAATGCTGCAACGCTCAGTCGATCGCTGATTGTGCGCACTGCGCCAATAATTCTGGGAAATGACCTCAGACCACACTAAACCCACCTCTGGAAATAAAACAAAAAATCTCGCCATATCCCTCAAATAGTATTACCCAACCCCCCAAGTGGATCACCAAAACATCAGGCATCCCAAGAAGCAGCGACAGCTGAACAAGGTCTGGAAGGAGCTGCACCCATCTCATACCCCTTCTATCACACCAACGCACCTCTGCATTATCCGGATAGAGACCGAGACGTTCACCCCCCTGGCCAGACCGCCGCTTGGCGCAGAGCCCGAAAAATATAGGAGTGGCCTATGAGCCAAACCCACCATGCCGTTGTTGGAGAAGAGCAGAGGAAACCTCCATCTGATCAGCCAGACGAACATAAGACACAAAACGCCGTACCTAAAAAGATGGTCTGCCTGTCTTTGAATTAGTTTGCCTCTCATGGATGCCATGATCATTTTGCTCCATTTAACTCAGGAACTGATGGAGGGTCCTGTTCTGTGGTCTCATCCACAATAAATCCCCATATGACTTTAGGGGTTTCGTCCACCCCAATGCTTAGAAAGTAAGCTTTTACAGCTGACGTTTGCAAGGTAAGTGAATTACAAAGGGGGGAGAGGGTAGATGGTGAGAAAACGGGGGGGCAGGGTAGATAGTGAGAAAGGAGGGTAATAAGAATATTGAAATAATGAGTCAGAATGAGTGAGAGAATGAATTAATTAATGTGTGGATGAATTGTGTGAATGATTGAGAGAATGAATGAATTTGTGAGAATGCATTAATGAATACGTGTAAGTAATTTGTGTGAAAGATTGAGGGAATAAATTATTGTGTGACTGAAAGTGTAAATTAGTGAGCGCCTGTGTGTATCATAGATGTATAATTGATTTTTTGGAAAGGCAAAGATGGCACAAACAGGGTTAAATGCACCCTATCACTATGAAAATAAACAGCCGCATCCCGCTGAAATACCCTATGCCACCCCCGGTCCCCAACACAAACTTGGAAATATGTTTATTTGGCTTAATGCTGCAACGCTCAGTCGATCGCTGATTGTGCGCACTGCGCCAATAATTCTGGGAAATGACCTCAGACCACACTAAACCCACCTCTGGAAATAAAACAAAAAATCTCGCCATATCTCTCAAATAGTATTACCCAACCCCCCAAGTGGATCACCAAAACATCAGGCATCCCAAGAAGCAGCGACAGCTGAACAAGGTCTGGAAGGAGCTGCACCCATCTCATACCCCTTCTATCACACCAACGCACCTCTGCATTATCCGGATAGAGACCGAGACGTTCACCCCCCTGGCCAGACCGCCGCTTGGCACAGAGCCCGAAAAATATAGGAGTGGCCTATGAGCCAAACCCGCCATGCCGTTGTTGGAGAAGAGCAGAGGAAACCTCCATCTGATCAGCCAGACGAACATAAGACACAAAACGCCGTACCTGCCTATCTGTTGTATTGCCGTTGAGGCAAACCCCAAACGAGATGCCTCAGATTCAGCCCCTATCCTGAACAAGTGACCACCAAAATCCCTACTAGGCAAACCTACGAGGCACTGCCACACGAAAAACCTTCACAAATTGATAATGGGACAGAGGAGTGCCATCCTGATGCACCAGCAGAGGGCCGCCCGTAGGGGGGCAAACCAAGCTATACTGATCCCAACACCCCACTGGGCACAACACAGACCCCGGAACCTCTTGAAACTAAACCGAAGCCCCTTTACCAAAAACATCCGTCTTGGAACGCCGAATTAAGAAACGAGGAGCCCTTTGCTCACGCAAAACATCCCTCACCTGAATACCAACGCCCACTTGTTTGGAGGGACTTACCAACTCTCCAATTCGCATGGCCCCAAAAAAACCAAAGAAAACGCAAACTTAAACAGTGTAACCTTGTAACCATCATGACATACCCCGGGCAAAACCTGAAATAAGCCTAACAGCAAGGTGCTGATCTGACCGAAACACCTTTCTCCAACCCTTAACCGCCTGGCGAATCAGAACATTCTTGGTGACATCCTTCACACCACAACACTTAAACCAGAAACTGACCCCCGACAACTTTGCCGACACCGACCCAGGAGAAGAGCCCGATGCCTCTCAACTCCACAATAAGCCCTGCAATCGATCCGCATCATCCTGGAAACTACCCCTAGACCGCTCAGCGCCAGCCATTCACCCCAGATCTTACCATAATGACGCTACGTGACCTGCGATACCGACCCCTGAATCCACTGAGCTATTCGGTCAAGCCAAGGCTCCGCTGGGCATGGGGACCCCACCTCGTCTGCTCCTGGTGCCGCTACCCTGAACTTTGCCCACTGCGAACGAGAAAGGGTATCCGCCATCACGTTATGCACTCCAGCAATATACTCAGCCCGAAACGTATACACCAGACAACGAAGAACCAACCTATGTAACAGTCTGACTACTGGGGGAGAAGACACCGTCAAATTATTGATAGCCATAACCACCCCCAGGTTATCGTAGTGGAACACTAACCTGCGATCCCACAGAATCCTGCCCCACAGCTCTACAGCTGTCAAGCTGATAGGAGCGAGGTGAGGAACCCAGTATGCAGGCTACCTTCCAGGAGATGAGGGAAGGTTTAGTAGATAAGGCGAAATCCAGAAACTGTCCGAAGGTCAGGGCGGGAGAGAGTAGCAAAGTCCGTATAACAATCCAGCCCTTCAATCTTATCATGCGCCAAAGGGACACCAAATGACCGAGCAACTGACTGAACCGAACGCAGCAAATGACCGCAAACGTGCTAACCTCCCGGACCAACCACCAAGAAATCATGAAGGTAATGCATGACGGAGTGGTAACCTGACTCCACCCACACTACCCATTCCAAAAACGTACTAAAATATTCAAAATAAAAACAGGGAATAGAGCAACCCATAGTGAGACTCAAATCCACATGAAAACAGCCATCTGAGATCTATTGACAACTTGGAGAGGAGTCTGCTGCTCACTGAGCAAGCTCTCTCGCGGGTAGAGGTGGGGGAGGATAGCGGGATGGAGGTACAGGACAGTCAGGCAGCTAGCTGGGTTACAGTTAGAAGGCGGGGTAGGGGGAAAAGCGCCAGGGAGGCTAGTCCTGATCTAGCACACCCCAACAAGTTTGCCCGGTTGGCAGATGAGGGGGATGTTAGTTCAGAGTTAGCAATACTGCAGCAAGTCACTGCCTCTGACCTCCAGAGCGGTGTCTGCTCCAGTAAGGAGGGAAGGACGAGCACAGGGCAGGCCAGACAGGTGCTGGTAGTAGGGGACTCTATTATTAGGGGGACAGACAGGGCAATCTGTCACAAAGACCGGGATCGCCGAACAGTGTGTTGTCTGCCTGGCGCTCGAGTTCGGCACATCGCGGATCGGGTTGACAGATTACTGGGAGGGGCTGGAGAAGACCCAGCTGTCATGGTGCACATTGGGACCAATGACAAAGTAAGAGGTAGGCGGAGTGTCCTTAAAAATGATTTCAGGGACTTAGGTAGCAAGCTCAAGGCAAGGACCTCCAAGGTAGTATTTTCTGAAATATTACCTGTACCACGTGCCACACCAGAGAGGCAGCGGGAGATTAGGGAGCTAAACAAGTGGCTCAGAAGCTGGTGTAGGAAGGAGGGGTTTGGGTTCATGGAGAACTGGGCCGACTTCTCTGTCGGATACAGGCTCTACGGTAGGGATGGGCTGCACCTCAATGGGGAGGGTGCAGCTGTACTCGGGGAGAAGATGGCCAGAAGGGTGGAGGAGTGTTTAAACTAGGGAAAGGGGGGGAGGGAAACTACAATATAGAAGGGGAAGATAGTATAGATAGAGAGCTGGGGCATATAAATGTACCTGGGGGTGGAGCGGAGGGAGGGGTTAGAATAGTTAATAGGGATAGGCTTGATAGGAGAAAAAACCATACACCTCTAAATTGTATGCTTACTAATGCCAGAAGTCTGACCAATAAAACTGGCGAACTGGAGTTAATAATGTCTGCAGAAAATTATGACATAGTGGGTATAACAGAGACATGGTTGGATGATAGCTATGACTGGGCGGTTAACATACAGGGTTATAGTCTATTCAGGAAGGATCGAAAAAAACGAAAAGGGGGAGGAGTTTGCCTTTATGTAAAGTCCAGCCTAAAGGCCACACTGCGGGAGAATATATGTGAGGGAAATGATGATGTGGAGTCATTATGGGTAGAAATATATGGAAAGAAAAATAATAAAATACTGATCGGGGTTTGCTATAAGCCACCAAATATAATTGAAGCAGCAGAAGATCAATTATTAAAGCAAATAAACAAGGCAGCAAATCACAATGAGGTGGTTATTATGGGGGACTTTAACTATCCCGACATAAACTGGGAAACCGAGACCTGTGAATCTCATAAAGGAAACCGCTTTCTGACTATAAGTAAAGATAATTATCTGTCCCAAATGGTACAGGACCCAACCAGAGGGGGCGCTCTACTGGACTTAATATTAACCAACAGACCTGACAGAGTAACTAATGTGCAGGTCAGAGGGCACCTAGGAAATAGTGATCACAATATAATACATTATAACTTGTCGTTCAATAAGGGAACTCTTAGAGGAGCCACAAGAACTATGAACTTTAGGAAGGCAAAGTTTGATCAACTAAGAGAAGCCCTTAACACTGTAAATTGGGAAAATGTCCTCAAAAACAAAAGCACAGATACTAAATGGGAGATTTTTCAAAATATCTTAAATTCTCACTGTGAAAAGTACATACCGTATGGGAATAAAAGTGTCAGGAGCAAGAAAAAACCAATGTGGATAAATAAAAATGTAAAGGTGGCAATAAATGGCAAAAAAAGGCATTTAAGCTACTAAAACAGGAAGGCAGTGAGGAAGCACTAAGAAGCTATCGGGAAAAAAATAAAATATGTAAAAATCAGATAAAAGCAGCAAAAGTGGCGACAGAAAGACTCATTGCCAAAGAGAGTAAAACAAACCCCAAAATGTTCATACAGCAGGATGAGATAAATGCCCCAGTACATGTCGCCTGTCTAACCCAGGAAGAAGTGCAGTGCCGCCTAAAAAAAATCAAAATAGACAAATCACCAGGTCCAGATGGCATTCACCCCCGCGTTCTAAGGGAGTTAAGTAATGTAATAGACAGACCCCTATTTCTAATATTCAAGGACTCTATCTTGACCGGGTCTGTTCCCCAGGACTGGCGCATTGCAAATGTTGTGCCAATATTCAAAAAGGGGACCAAAAGTGACCCGGGGAATTATAGGCCTGTTAGTTTAACTTCTGTTGTATGTAAACTGTTTGAGGGTTTCCTAAGAGATGCTATTTTGGAGTATCTCAATGAAAATAAATGTATGACTCCATATCAGCATGGGTTTACAAGGGATCGGTCCTGTCAAACTAACCTGATCAGCTTTTACGAGGAGGTGAGCTCAAGACTGGATCGGGGAGAATCGCTGGATGTCGTATATCTTGATTTTTCCAAAGCATTTGATACGGTGCCACATAAAAGGCTGGTACATAAAATGAGAATGCTTGGGCTGGGGGAGAATGTGTGTATGTGGGTAAGTAACTGGCTCAGTGATAGGAAACAGAGGGTGGTTATTAATGGTACATACTCTGAGTGGGTGACTGTTACTAGTGGGGTACCACAGGGGTCAGTTTTGGGTCCTATTCTTTTTAATATATTTATTAATGACCTTGTAGAGTCATTGTATAGTAAAGTATCAATCTTTGCAGACGATACTAAGCTCTGTAGCGTGGTTAACACAATAGAGGACAGTGCACGATTACAAATGGATCTGCATAGGTTGGAGGCTTGGGCTGGGATGTGGCAGATGAGGTTCAACACGGATAAATGTAAGGTTATGCACATGGGGAAGAAAAATCCAGGCTGGGAATATGTATTAAATGGGAAAACACTGGGGACGACTGACATGGAAAAGGACTTAGGAGTCTTGGTTAACAGTAAATTTAACTGTAGCGACCAGTGTCGGGCAGCTGCTGCTAAGGCAAATAAAATCATGGGGTGCATCAAAAGGGGCATGGATGCCCATGACAAGGAAATAATTCTACCATTGTACAAGTCACTAGTCAGACCACACATGGAATACTGTGTACAGTACTGGGCACCAGTGTACAAGAAAGATATAGTGGAACTGGAGAGGGTTCAAAGACGGGCAACCAGAGTAATAAGGGGAATGGAAGGACTGCAGTACCCAGAAAGATTATCAGAATTAGGGTTATTTAGTTTGGAGAAAAGACGGCTTAGGGGGGACTTAATAACTATGTATAAATATATAAGGGGGCAGTACAGAGATCACTCCCAGGACCTATTTATACCCAGGACTGTATCTATAACAAGGGGACATCCTCTACGGCTGGAGGAAAGAAGGTTTCTACACCAGCACAGACGGGGGTTCTTTACAGTAAGAGCGGTGAGACTATGGAACTCTCTGCCAGAGGAAGTGGTAATGGTAAACTCAATAAAAGAGTTTAAAAGGAGCCTGGACGTGTTTCTTGAAAGCAATAATATCACAAGTTATGGATAGTAGATTAATAGGGACAGAACGTTGATCCAGGGATTTATTCTGATTGCCATATTTGGAGTCGGGAAGGAATTTTCCCCCTGGTATGGGGCAATTGGCATCTGCTTCATAAGGGTTTTTTGCCTTCCTCTGGATCAACACGGTAGGGACACAATATGTATATAGGTTGAACTTGATGGACTTTGGTCTTTTTTCAACCTTATGAACTATGTTACTATGTTACTATGTTACTATCAATATAACAACAAGTGCTGACAATCAGGATGCACTGGCAAAAGTCTAAACGCAGATTCCCTTACCCGACGCTTGCACCATCTGAACAGCCGCATCAAATGACGCATAAGACACCCTACAAAGTTCAGCATCGATGTCATCATTCACCAAACCACCAAATGGGTAAGATAAATGATGAATGAGCCTTACCCGGCTCCTTTTTCAGAACCACCCCAAGAGGAGAAACCTGCAAGTTCGGGAGTGGAGAGGAACTGAACGGACCAGCCATCCTACCCAGTGCCACCTAATTCCCTAGCTTCTCCCTAACCATCCCGGGGTGGTCCAAAGCAGACCTCGAGTTCTGCAGACTCAGTGGAAAAACCCTCTCGTGAAAAGGTATCCAGAAACCTTCCTCGAAGCCCTTCAGCAGAATGTCAGCTGCCTTATGGTTCATATATCTGCTTAGCCACAGGCGCATCGCGTCGGCGTCCACCGGCGCCTTTGACCTTCTGCCCCATGTCCCCCTTCCCTCGCTTAAAACAGCGTGAGACCATGTGGTCACTCATGACGGAAATGCTGCTCCACATTTACACCGACTGTCATTGTACTGCCCTGCGCTGTCCGGCCGGCAGAGAGGGAGACCCCAACCAGCCACCCCTCCCCGAGAAAGGACGACAGATCACCCTGATGTGACACAGGTCACGTTATAATAGCCAGCCATAGGCCTATGTCCATCTGATCCCAATTCAACGACGGGAGGATGGTGGCGTAACTGCTCATCATATCTCCACCACCCCAGGCCCCTATAGACTTGACAAGGGTTCCATTTAAGGTTCTGGTAGCAGAAAAGCACCGAAAATGTTTCAGACGTCTTTTCGCCAATCACGCTAGTCAGGATAGATAAAGCATCAATCCAAATGTCTTTGGGATCTTCCTGTATCGGTACTTCTCTTTTTCCTTTTCGGAGTTCTTTAACTCCTTGGCTGGAGGAGGCACATCCTCCAAGGGAAGGAGAGAAAGAGTCTCCAGGAATTCCTCTTTCCAAATTTTGTCCCTAATTTCTTGCTTTAAATGAAGACCCAAGGGACCAGACGAACACATGTAGGCCGCCCCGTCCGCCACCTCAGAACGCTTGCACAGGCAGCACTGATGGGGTTACAGGCAACCCTAAAGCCACCTCGCCAACCACACACTCCAGGGCCTGAGCCGCAGATAAGCCCTACCAAAGCCTCGCTCGCACCCTGCTGCACAGCACCTGCCACGCCAGCTGTGAACCTCCCTCAACCCGCTCGTCAACCTCAACCGCTGCGCAAGCATACCTACCTCCAGGTGAAACCGGCACCCGGGCTGCTGCAGAACCTCTTTGAGATTAAACCTCTTTGAGCAAGAGGGGTCACCCCAGCCATGTCCTGATCAAAGGGGATCTGCAAGGAAGCAATATTCCTCACCCTCCCACCCATTGTCACCATAGGCCTAATCTCAGGACTAGGCAAAGTGGGCTCAGGGGACATGTCAAAAAGAGTAAGGGGGTGTCAGGGATCATCTCACTGTCAGAAGACTCCTGCTGCTGCACAGACAGCCCCCTCCCTCCAGAAGGAAGAGGCAAGCCCAAGGCCCTCTGAGAATCACCCTTACTCACTTACCATACTGGATGCCCGTGTGGGATCCCTCCTCCCAGAAGATCGTGTCTCTATCCTTGCTGATGCAGAGGTTGAAGCTGCTGCTGCTGACTGTGCTACAGTCCCCACTGAAGCAGATGAGGCCCGATTCGGGGAGGGTCTCGTCCCACAACTCCCAACCCCCATCGGAGGCCTGTTTGGGCCTACTAGTTGTAACGCTCTTAGGACGTGACCCCGCTGCTCGTGGCAAATTTCGACCGGCACCGGACCTCAGGCTGCGGAACTGCTCCAGCAGCTGCCTGAAGCCGGGTACCTGCCACCGTCCAGCCGTGCCTCAGCCCTGAAAGCTGCCAAAATCGCCTCCACATCCATCTTAGCCCATCCGGCAACTCCAGTAACACCGAAGCTGCTACTGAGCGTTCAGGTAAAGTGGCTGGGCAATGGAGGAAGAGAATTGCCCTAAATAGCCTACCATCCCCCTCCCACTGCATTTAGCAATTCACCATTAGACATTATCTGTATACATACTCTACCTTTCTCTATAGGGGTAACAAGATCATTAGATGTTTTGACACTGTGAATTGTACCTGAACATGAGCTCTGATTAGGGAAACACGAATGATATATAGTTTTAGGTTATTGAGGGAAACAAATAATTTTTGACACACAATGTAAACTTGCAGACAAGTCTAGCTGTTCAGGTTCTGACAAATCTGAATATCTCTTCTTTGCCTGCCATTGGTATTAAACGTGTACCTTTACACACATCATTACTACATCCTATAACTATACTCAATAAAGCTACTTTATAAAGGCCTGTAGAATGCGGGTGAGTCTCACCTGGGATGGTAACCCCATCTCTGTTTTCCCAGACCTCTCCCCAACTACGCTGCAGACGCGGCGCACTCTGAAACCCCTTACTGCGGCTCTCAGGGAGGCCTCTATTCCCTACCAATGGGGGTTCCCCTTTGCCCTTATCGCCCCGACGGGACGGCGACACTTTTATGATCCGTCAAGCTGCCGATATCCCACGGTTCCTGCAGGATCTTAACCTGCCGCACCTGCATATGGGAAGCTACCTTTCCGACCCTCACTCCGCTCCGAGATCCCACCAAAGAGTGGTCCCCCAGATCTGGTCGCACTAAGCGCCAGAAGTTGCCGACCGCCTAAGTTCTTCCTCCATCTCTCTCGGAACACCCCTGTTGCCTGTCGACTCCTTGCTCTGTGATGCCTCCGGATGGTTTTGGGTCGCTGCCTTACGCCCCCTGGACACTCATCGGCCCTATGTTACTGCCTCCGGTATCCTGCCTTCCTCGGTGCTATGAACATGACTCGGGTAGACTGTGTTCTCCCTACGGCTTAAGGTGACTTTTCGTTTGACCCCCCTTTTGTTTTTATTTTTATTTCTCCCTGTGCAGAGACTCTCACTGCCACACAGCCCGTCGTTTTCAGGTATGAGTGTCCGGTGTATTTTTTAGTTACCTGTTCTGCTTTGGGGTCTTGGATGAGAGCTCTCTGTATGCTGCCGAGCCTCTCACGCACCCACTCTTCTCATTTATTGTACTGCCGCAACTTTAATTTTATTATTGTCATTATTTTGTACCTTTTTACTCTATATTGCCTTTGATACAGAGTCATGTTGACCGGTATATGTTTATAACTCAGTGATATGTCCCTCTGACTCCCTCACCCGTCTGCCACACACAGGCTAAGCAACTCATGCACCACATAGTCATACCTTTTTTATTTATTTTTTTTTAATACATTTTTTTATTACTACATGTGACGGATCGTCCTGTGCCCCAGACTGGACACATCCGCCTGTCAGCTCCTTCCCTCTCCCAGTAAGCGGACACGCTGTGGCTGTCCAAAGAAAGCAGTCACAGACCAGCACTTCCCTCAATCATGAGACAGGACTTCATACTTTGAGGTTAAAAACAGAACTCTCTTTATTACAAACACACAGAACTTATATACAATCTCTATTCACTGTGCACCGAACCCAACCCCCAATCCCATCAGCCACATCCCATCACAAATCCCATCAGCCACATCCCCTCACAAATCCCATCAGTATACAGGGGATGTATCAGGTGAGGGGATTAGGGGATACAATGGGTTTCCCCAACCTGGGTTATCCCCCCTGTAGTGCGGGTGCCGTCTGGGCAGACAGGGCTGTGCTGGCTGATTAAGAGCCCCAGCCAGATTATAGGATCGTCTCTTTGAAGGCTGGAGCTGCAGCCACATTCAAACGGGGTACACATAAATATAATAATAATAATAACAGTGAAGATCAGACAGGGTTCTTCACACTACATACTTGTAGCGTGCCCTTGGGGGTTTCCACTACATACTCACAAGGACCCCTGTCCCCTTGCCCATGCTACACTCCCCACTACACGTAATGGCCGATGGTTTCCAGGCACCCACCCGGTCGATCTTTACCATCCCACACATACATTGTGTCCTTCTATCTCTTTTGTGGTTCGCTTTCTCTTTCCTTCTCACTTACGGAGAGGGTGCTCCTGCACCTCACTATATACCTTTCTTCTGTTTCTTCTTTGCTTTCCTTCGTCTTACACCTTTACACCTCCTCTTACACACTAACCCCACCAGAGCCTACCCATCTTGCCCCATGGGGCAGGGTTTCAGGGTCTCGACCACTGTCTGCCGAGGTCTTGGAGCAGCTTCAGGCACTTAGGTCTCAACTTGCTACCCTCCTAGATTCTAAAACGTGGAGAAATTTCCTTCTTGCTAGGAAACACTTTTATGAGCTGTGCGATAAGCCTGGGAAACTGCTTGCGTGTGCCCTGCATGCTAAGAGGGTAGCCACGTATATCCCCAAGGTTAGAGACTCTAGGGATACCCTTCACCACACAACTAAAGATATAGCCGCATGCTTTGCGAATTACTACCGCAAGCTCTACAATATTTCCCCGGGACCAGAACCCGATGCGCGTACCGTATCGCTCATAGATACATACTTGACTCAACACCTCCGCAAGCGCATCACCAATATACAGAGGGAGGACCTTAACTCTCCCATTAGCTTGGAGGAGATAGAGGAGGCCCTTAAGACTTTCCCTCAGGGGAAAAGTCCGGGGCCGGATGGTTTCACCCCCTTATATTATCGGAAATTCTTTTCGGTATTGGGCCCACACACGGTCACCCTCTTCAACTCGCTGGCTGCTGGAGGTCGCCTTGACCCCCACTCCAATGCGACTCATATTACAGTAATACCCAAGCCTGGCCAGGACACTAAACTGTGCGGCAATTACCGCCCGATCTCACTGATCAACACCGACCTCAAGGTCCTTGCAAAGGTTTTGGCTGTCAGACTTTCTCCACTCATTCCTGGCCTGATACATAGTGATCAAGTGGGTTTTGTCCCCGGGCGGGAGGCAACAGACAATACTATCAAGGAGCTTGATCTCTTAGCGGTAGCCCAGTCTCGGCGGACCCCTTTCCTCCTGGTCTCCTTTGATGCGGAGAAGGCCTTCGATAGGATCTCATGGGCCTTCCTGTTTCGGGTGTTGGAGAGGTTGGGGTTCGGCCCTCGCTTTCTCCATCAGGTGAGGGCCTTATATACCCTGCCATCGGCCTGGGTGAGGGTTAATGGTGTTCTTTCTGAACGCTTTCTGCTGGCCAACGGCACGCGACAGGGTTGCCCTCTGTCACCCTTACTGTTTATACTAATGATGGAGCCCTTGGCTAATGCCCTACGTTCCAGTCGTGATATCGCTGGCCTCTCAGTGGCAGGGATTGAATACAAGCTTTCCATCTATGCAGATGATATGCTTTGTATGCTCTCTGACCCGCTGGAGTCCCTCACACATGTCACGGCTGAACTCCAGCGGTTCCACACGGTCTCCCAGTACAAGATAAATATCCAGAAGTCGGAAATTTTGGGGTCCCATATACCTCCTTCCCTGAAGGCCAATATTCAATCACTCTTCCCCTTTAGGTGGGTTGACAAGTGCCTGACTTACCTCGGTGTCCATATTCCAGCGGACCTCTCCACCTTGGTTAAGGTTAATTTTGAAACCCTTTTGTCCTCAGTTATCACTGATTTACGTCGCTGGTCTTTCCCGCATATATCCTGGTTCGCCAGGGTTGGATTTCTGAAAATGAACATTCTCCCGAGGTTTTTGTATTTGATTAAAACCCTCCCCGTTTACCTCCCTAGGTCGTATTTTAGGGCTTGGCGCAGGGCTTTCACCAAGTATGTTTGGTCACGACGCCCCCCCAGAATTGGCTTTTACCTACCTGGTCCGCCCGAAGGACCGTGGCGGCCTGGGCCTCCCGGACATCGAGGGGTATTGGATAGCCTCCCATGCTCGTAGGGTAGTTGAGTGGACGGCGAGCACGTCTAAGCAGTGGGTGCGCATCGAAGACTCCTCCTTTGTTGCCGAGATCGCGGCCGTCCCCTGGCTGGCAGACCAGCACTGCCGCCCGACGATACACAGTCACCTGACGCTTCTTCCCACCTTGCGCGTACTTCGGACCCATTTGACGCGTATGGGCTGGCTGAGGTCCCCGAGCCCCCTATTCCCGATCTCCTCCAACCCAGCCTTCCCCCCAGGCATGGGTGGCAGTATCATTCTACACTTCTTGCCTGATGGGGCGTTGGTCCTGCGGCTCCATCATTTGTTTCTTGACAATTTGTTACGGCCAGTCTCCTCCCTGACGCAGGTCACCCCGGTGCCCTTTAACCTACAATTTTTACACCACCAAATCAAGCATTTTCTCATGACATTTTCCCCGGCCTATGACCCTGCAACCCCTCACACCCCTTTCGAGATTATATGTGCTGATGCGGGTCGCCATGCCCATCTTTTATCTACCATGTACAATCTTTATCTGACACAACGCTCCCAGACTAAACCTTATTTTTTCGGCCTTTGGGAGAGGGACCTGAGTCTTTCGCTGGACGATGCTGACTGGGACAAGATTGCCCTTCTCACCCACAAGGGGGCTATCTCCTCCAAACTTCAGGAATCATCCTACAAATTGCTCACTAGGTGGTATCGGGTACCAGCTGAACTCCATAATTTTTTGCCCCACGTCCCGCCACAGTGTTGGAGGTGTGGTTCTGGTGTTGGCTCTTATCTCCACATTTGGTGGGACTGTGCCCTGGTCAGACCTCTTTGGCTAGCTGTTGAGGCAGTGATTCGGGAGATTGCAGACCCTGATTTCCACCTCACCCCTGAGGGTGCTATCCTCCATCACACGCAGTCGAGCCTGGGGTCCTACAAACGCTCCCTGACCATTCAGCTCCTTAATGCTGCTAGGGCAACCATCCCTAGGTTTTGGAAGCAGCCTGTCTCTCCGCTTGGTTGAAACGGGTTAATTTTCTATGCCAAATGGAGGATTTGGTGTTGTCCTCTAGGGATTTGGGCTATAAGAACGGCCTGAAATGGCTGCCGTGGAGGGAGTTCCTTAAGTCACCTACCTTTCAGAGGGTTTTGCTGGATCTTCCTGGCTCTCTTCTCCGGGCCTGGATCCCCTGTGACTTACCCCGCGGCTCTCTGCTGTGTGAACTGTGTGGTTTCTCTCCCTCGCCTGTGTCGATTATGATAATGTCTAACTCTGCAGCGTGGTGTACTCTTTGTTTCTACGACGATACATCCACCTTCTTGTTGTTGTTTGGTTCTTTGTAAGTTTCAGCTCGGTTTTGAGCTACTCCTTTCTCAGTTCCACAGGTCGTGCCGTTTACTGAACCTCCACTAGACTGTGTACTGTGAGGATACCTGCTTTTTCTACCATTGACCCATGTATGGATTGTCTCAATGTCCTTTTGTTTTGGTTCTGCCTGATGGATAATGTACTGCGTGTTATGCTTACTGTACCACTCTCTTGTATACTGCATATGGTATTTGCTCTTTGTGGTATATTTGTCAATGATTGCTTTCAATAAACAGAGAATTGAGAAAATAAAGCTACTTTATTTATGATATGTTCACAAGACCCAGATTTATCATCTTGTGTGTAGGTCCCTTTAGTCATACTAAATAAATGTTTAGGCCCTATCATAACATTTAACCTCACATTACTTTGTCTAGTAAAGTTAATTCTAATGTTACGAACTGATAAGCTCCCTTTCATTACACCAAAACACACATGACCATTAAAATAATCTGTGACAGAATGGCCTGTCATACAAGGCCCCAAGGTACTTGGTGATCTCTGGGAGTTACTACAGCCTGGCTGTCAAACAAAGATAGCACAGGCAGGAACTCCACTGTTTAATCCCATCAATAGGATTGCTGCCAGGGGATTAAAGGTTGGGTTGAATACATGTATCTGTTAATTTATGTTAATGCAGTTCTGTGGATACATGAGTCCATGTTTTACAATAATAAACTGTTCATTCCTGCTGTACTCAATTCAAGGTAGTTGTGTCTACTTATTGGGTACACATAGCAGGGTTCCAAGGTGTGCATGCTGACTGGTGCTGGAAGTGATTTTGGGAACAACAGGAGGATACATGTGGGTTATCTCTGGGAGTTACTACATGTTAAGTCAGGACCAGACAACACCGGTAGCGGACCCACAATGCAGAGACGGGCTGGGTAAAGCACTATACAGTCCAAGGTCGCGGCAGGCAGCACAGGAGCAAAGTCCCATAAACAATCCGAGGTCGGGGCAGGCAGCACGGTAGCGAGGTCCAGTAAACAATCCAAGGTCGGGGCAGGCAGCACGGTAGCGAGGTCCAGTAAACAATCCAAGGTCGGGGCAGGCAGCACGGTAGCGAGGTCCAGTAAACAATCCAAGGTCGGGGCAGGCAGAATGGTAGCGAAGTCCAGTAAACAATCCAAGGTCAGTATACGAAAAGGCAAGGCAAAGAAAACACACCCAGAGTACATATAGAGCTCATTGAACGGGCATAGATAGAAGTCAGGGGAAAGTTTAAATAAGAACAAGGCGGGACAAAACGAACAGGGGACCAATGGGAGAGGAGTGACATCACTGCGTCCGGCGCCAAATAATGGCGCCGGAAAAACAAACAAAACGAGTGCTAAACCCGCGAGTATCGCGGGTCTCGGACTACTTAGTAGATCGGGAGCGCCGCGAGCATGCCGCAGCACCTCGCTTATTACTCTGCGAGTGCTGCCGGCATGTCGCGGCAGCTCCCGCAACAGAGTCTTGGGAGCGACTCACGGCGGTTCGCATAGACGAATGCGACCGCCGTGAACGCGCTGCGTCTATACACACGCCCCTCCGTGTGCGTGTAGTACACACGTCACTCGGGGAGGGCGTGCGTCTGTAGACGCGAGCGCGCCGCCCACCCGCGATCGACCGTCGCGGGACAGCGACGGAGCCGGTAAGCATAACACTACAGCTCTCTTGGTGAACCGTTACATCATCAATTTCTCTTTTCTTCCCAATTATGTCTGGGAACCTTTGAGTATTGTTAAATTGGCTTTAAATTGATTATCAAATCTGTAGATCTTCTTGAATCTGTAGATCTTCCTTAGAACCGTCAGTTATCAGTACTGCTAGAATAAAAATATAATGTCTCTTCCTGAATGTCAAATGTCTCTGCCATGATGGACTTTTTAATGATTTGCATTATCCATTCAACTCGTACATAAAACCTAAAAAACACAAAAAAGATATGCAGTATCAAAATCTTAGCTGATATAACACCTTTGTGTTACTGTAGCACCTCACTATAAAACATGATGTAATGTTCTAATATAATTCTTAAGAAATTGTTTAAAATTATTATTTAACATTAAAGACTGCATCATTTTACCAAATAACCAAATAGAAAATTATAACACATGAATTTCATGATCATGAGGTGAATTTAGAAAATGGACAATAATAAATAATACTTATACTTTTGTGTCTAACTTTTACAAATTATGGATTTGCAAGATTTTTGTTTTCAATTGATTACGAACAACATTTTTGATCGATACAATACAATACATAGTAATCCTTTTTAGTCATGACGCAAAACCCTGTTCTCATGAACTAAATAAAAGGTTTTGAATCAACCTGAGAAGCAAGAAAGGAAGTATCCCTAACGTGTACTTCTGCAAATGATGGACACTATGTAATTGCAGTTTAACAGATACAACATATCACATTGCACGTTCTTAACTTACAGAAAAAAACAAAAGAAGACAGCTTCTAAGTCTTCTTAACGACAATCCACGTACATGTACGGGGTGACGATGCAATGTGTTAGTGACAATGCCCGTACATGTACGTGGTAGCGTTATTTGCCGTTGATCACGTTGATCGCCGTGATGGGCGGCATTGCGGTTTTCCTGGAAGCCTCACAAGTGTCCATGCAGACCAAAAAAAAGTTTTTCAGATTCACGGCGATCGGAGGTTTAAACAACAGACCAATGATGCAAATCACCGGTCTGTTAAACATGCCCCCGAACCAGATGCAAATCTGGTGAGGGGCATTCCAGACTGCCTCTTCATTGAGGCAAGCCTGCAATGCCCCAGAGGGGGTTTCACAACCTCCCAATCACCATGATTCACCGTGAATCATGGCGATTGGCGGTTTAAACAACAGACCAGTGACACAAATCACCGTCCTGTTGAACACGACGCCGAGCAAGATGCAAATCTGGTGAGGGACATTCCAGGCTGCCTCTTCATTAAGGCAAGCCTGTAATGCCCCAGAGGGGGCTACACAACCTAAGTTGTGATTCAAATAGTAAAAAAATTTAAAAAAAAATATTAAAAAAGGAATATGGTAACATGTAAAAATAATTCCCCACTGTTACCAAAAAAGTGCAAATTTATATATATATATATATATATATATAAATATATATATACACATATAAGTTTTTTATGAGCAAGTCCTACAATATGCGCTATATCTTCCCAAAAAATTCCCGCATGGAAAGAGTTAAAATATTGGCATTATAAACGCCCATGGATGCCTAGTTTTAAAGAATGTATGATTTGATGGGGTAAATTGAATTGGGCACAGACTGACCAGATGTCTAAATGGCAAAAAATACATACCTCACAAAGGTGGTCTTTTACCTCCCAATTAACCCAACAAATCCGTGCATGTGGGGTCTCACTGTGCTCAGTATGCTTTATGGATGGGGCCATGCACTGTCAAATCATGAGTGAGAACCTCCTTCCCTCAGCCAGGGCATTAAAAATAGGTCGTAGGTGGGTATTCCAGCATGACAATGACCCACAACACACAGGCAACAAAGGAGTGGCTCAAGAAGAAGCACATAAAGGTCCTGGAGTAGCCTAGCCAGTCTCCAGACCTTAATCCAATAGAAAATCTGTGGAGGCAGCTGAAGGTTCAAGTTGTCAAACCTCAGCCTTGAAACCATAATGACTTGATGAGGATCTATAAAAAATGAGTGGGACAAAATCCCTCCTGAGATGTGTACAAAGGGGTCAAATACAAATTTCACTAAGTAAAATGCAAATCAATTCATAACTTACCGTATTTGCTCGATTATAAGACGAGGTTTTTTTCAGAGCAGGAGACCTGGATTTCCACACTATCAGCCGGTGGGTGTGCATGCGATGTGCACAGACAACTTCCGCCTCCCCCCTCCACTTCCGCTGGGGCTTCTATGATGCAGAGCCAGCATCACATGACCTTCATCGTAGGTCCATCATAGAAGCCCCAGCGGAAGTAAAGGGTTGTAATGGAGGTCTGTGAGCATCATGCAGACCCCCACCGGCTGACAGAGAATCCAGGTCTCCTGCAGAGGATGAAGCTCCAGTGAAAGTGCATGTCAGCAACGGAGGTTCACAAAACACCAGGGAGTTGGGAAGAGAGAGGCAGAGTGGTGTATGGGAGGGGGAGGAAGCAGAGTGGTGTATGGGAGTCGGGGATAGAAGCAGAGTGGTGTATGAGAGTCGGGGAGAGAGGCAGAGTGGTGTATAGGAGTCCGGGAGGGAGACAGAGTGGTGTATGGGAGTCCGGGAGAGAGGCAGAGTGGTGTATGGGAGTCGGGGAGAGAGGCAGAGTGGTGTATGGGAGTCCAGGAGAGAGGAAGAGTGGTGTATGGGAGTCCGGGAGAGAGGCAGAGTGGTGTATGGGAGTCGGGGAGAGAGGCAGAGTGGTGTATGGGAGTCGGGGAGAGAGGCAGAGTGGTGTATGGGAGGGGGAGGAGGCAGAATGGTGTATGGGAGGGTGTGAGGTAGAGTGGCTTATGGGTGAGCTATAGTGGTGTATGGGGGTTATAATGAATTTCAGGGTAGCAGAGTGGTGTATGGGGGTGTAATGAATTTCAGGGAGGCAGAGTGGCATATCTGGGGGAGTTAGAGTGGTGTATAGGGGGAGGTAGAGTGGTGTATGGGGGGTATAATTAATTTCAGGGTGGCATATCTGGGGGAGGCAGAGTGGTGAATCAGGGAGTATAATGAATTTCAGGGTGGTGTAGGGCATTTATGGGGGGCGGAGTGGCATATCAGGGTGCACAGTGGCATATAGGGAGGTATAAGGCAGAAATGAGGGCGAGTGGCATATTGGAAGGTATAAGGCATATTGGAAGTTATAAGGCATATCAGGGGGCAGAGTGGCGTATAGGGGGTACAAGGCATATTGATATTAGGCATATCAGGGGGCATAAGACATATCTGGGGGTATAAGGTATATCAGGGGGCTCAGTTGTATATCACTGGCATATAGCAGAGTATAAGGCATATCGGGGGCACAGTGGAATCTCTGGCATATAGGAGGTATAAGGCATATCTGGGGCAGAGTGGCAAGCTGGGGGTCAGATGTGCATAACTGGGGGCAGTTTTGCAAATAAAAGAAAATATAAACAAGGCTTTTTTCTCATAGTTTTCCATTTTAGTATAGCGTTTTTTTTTTTACATATTAGCACTAATAATTATTATGTTTTGAAACTTTGGGTTGACCTCACTGAGCTGCTTTGACACTTTTAATTTTCATTGTGGTGTGTATCATGCGTGGCTTATTTTGTTAGCTTTTTGGATCTAACATCGGTACTGGGGAAATTATTTGAAGGGTATACATTCAAGATCATATCTTGATCCCTAATCCAATTAGTAGAAGTCAACATGGATTTGTGAAAGACCGGTCTTATCAAACCAACCTATTAGCATTCTATAAAGAAGTTAGTAAAAATATAGACCTGGGTGTGGCTGTATATGCGATTTATCTGGACATTGCTAAGGCATTTGATACGGTTCCACATAAAAGGCTACTCTACAAATTAACAGAAATAGGCTTAGGGGTAAATGTCTGAGAGTTGTTGTGAATGGATGTTTCTTTTTTTGAAATAACAGTTTTTATTCAGATCCAAAGAGTCAGGCATCGTATAGTGGAGAACAATGATACAGTCATCAATACAAGCACCAAAATGTTATAAGGTACAAAGCAGTGATTGAGAGAAATGGACACAAATTAGGTTACAGCCAATACAAGGTGTCAAATGTCGCAATAAAATTGGTACCTGTAATAAAAATATAGGCCAACACCTAACATTGGGACTAAATGGATCTGAGAATTTACAGTTTTATTCAAGGAGTGAGCGTCGGAAGAGAAAAGGCTGACTGGGGTTTGCGTATGCAGCCAATAGTATGATGGAGCCACTCACATAAGAAAAAGAAAAAAAAATAACAGAAAGTTAAAACCATCCGGCAAACAAAGCGAACAGAAAGTATGGCACATATCAATGTGTAGTGTATGACAAGTAGGAGTGTAGGTCAGGGGACCCGAGCCTGGTCCAGAGAACGTGCAATCACGAAGGACACTGCGAGAGGAGGAGGGTCCCTCTTATGTGTGAGCATACAGGACTCATCAGGTGGAGAGTCGGCTGCTGGTCAGGCACGGCTGGTGTGTGTGTGTGATCAGTGAGTTGAGGCATAGTGTGGGCATTGAGAAGTTAGAGCGTAGGTGATATTCTGCTCTCATATTGGAGCCAAGGTTCCCAAACCTGGTGGAAGCGGAGAGGTGTGTGTGAGGCGGTATGAGACATCTTTTTCCAGAATGCTATGACGATCGAGAGTTGAGAATACTTCCGAGTGTTGGAGTAGAGTAGGCTTTCCAACGTCTCGCAATGCATAGTTTAGTAGCTAGAAATATGTGGATGAGCAATTTTCGTTTGGGACTTGGGGGAGGGTCTGGAAACATATGAAGAAGAGCAGTTTCAGGTAAGGGTTTTAGATGAATGGAACATACGGTAGAGAATATTTGCTGCCAAAGAGGGGCTAGAAGTGGGCATGACCACCACATATGGAGCATGGAGCCCTCTTGACCACAGCCTCTCCAGCAGAATTTAGGGTAACCCTTGATCACGCGGGACAAGCGGGACGGAGTCAAATACCAGCAGCAACTTATTTTTTTCTGTAGTTCTAAGTGGTTCAAGCAACGGGATACCCCTTTCATCATAGCTTCCGAGTCTAGCCAGGAATCGGACGGAAAGGTTTAGTTCAGTTCCCTTTCTCAGGCTCGTATGTGGGGCAGTTTGCGTACATAAAATTTGGAAACCAAGAGAAGGTACCAACGGGAGATTGCTCCTTTGATCTCCGGGGCAGAGCGGAATAAGGAAAGAATAGGGTGTAATTCGTATGGAGATGGCGCCGCGGGGGAGGTAATGGAAGAAAGGGCGTGTCGTATCTGTAAATATTTGAAGAAGTCGTGTTGTGGGATGTTGTGAGTGCGAGTGAGGTGAGTGTAAGGCACCATGATACCATTTCGGAATAGGTCACCCAGGGTTTGTAGGGTTGGACGAAGCCAACGATCAATATTCAGGTCCGGGATCAACAAATTAAGTGTCCTTAAGGGCGTAAAAGGAAAGAATCTGGCAAGAGAGGGGAAACGACGCTGAGTTTGGGACCATATCTTGAGCATATAAGAGGTGGTAGGAGGCAGGGTGGGTAATGGGGGATGTAATGTACGTGCGGACCATAGTAATTGCGAGATAGAATGGGGGGAGAGATGGGCATTTTCATGGGTAACCCAGGCCAGTATGTTAGAGGAGGCATGGAACATCAGGGTTTGAGATAGAATGCAAGCCTCATGATATGACTTGATGTGTGGGATCCCCAATCCACCACAAAGTCTGGGAGAGAACTTAGTAGCATTGGCAACACAGGATTTACCTTTCTGTTTTGTGAAGTCAATGAAGAAGGACTGTATAGAATGCAGTAAAGAGGGAGGGGGAGGGATAGGGACGGTTCATAGGATATACAGGAGTTTGGGTAGGGCAGTCATTTTCAGTGCATTAGTGCGCCCCAGCCAGGACAGTTCAAAGCCCCTCCAATGCGAAATCTCCAGTTTGACTTGTCGCCACATAGAAATTAAGTTGTAAGTATTGAGGGATCGTATGTGTTTAGTTAGATGAATGCCTAAATAGGTTAAGGAGGATTCCCTCCAATCAAAAGAATAAAGAGTAGAGAGGGATCGGGATTGAGAAGTATCTATGTTGAGGCAAAGGGCTTGTGTTTTTGAGATGTTTAGTTTGTGATATGAGACTGACGCATATTTTTCAAATTGTAGCAGCAGGGCAGGTAGAGAGGTTGAGGGTGAGGTAATAGACGCTAAGACGTCGTCAGCAAAGAGGCCCAGGGTACATGGGGAGTCGGGAGTCATTGGGAAGCCTGAGATGAGAGGTTCCTGTCGAATGCTTTCTGCTAGTGGTTCAAGTGCGAGGGCATGTAGGAGAGGGGATAAGGGGCAGCCCTGCCTGGTGCCATTAGTGATGGGGAAAGGGTGGGAAAGAAAACCCAGCATGGATATGCAAGCTGAAGGAGAGGAGTAGAGAGCTAATATGGCTTGAGTAAATAGGGGGGGCAAATTTAATGAGAGTTGCTTTGAGGAATTGCCAATGGAGCCTATCGAAGGCTTTTTCTGCGTCGAATGATATCAGGAGAGTGAGAATGTTGCGGAGATTAGCAGCCCAGATCACGTTAATGAATTTACGTGTGTTGTCAGAGGATTGTCTTCTGACAAAGCCCACCTGGTCGGCATGTAATAGGGATGGGAGAAGAGGGGCTAGTCTGTTGGCGAGGATCTTGGCATATATTTTAATATCATTATTAAGAAGAGATATAGGTCTGTAGTTAGAGCAGCTATCAGTGGGTTTACCTGGCTTGGGTATAGCAATGACGTGAGCGCGAAGGTTTTCTGAGGGAATCAGTCCTGAGGTCATGTAAGAGCGGAAGAGGGTTAGCATGAAGGGGCCCAAGGTAGAAAGGTAGGTGCAATAATAAAGGCGAGTGTAGAAGTCCGCAAAGATGTTTACCATTTGAGATGGGTTGGAGATTTTATGTCCCAAAGGGTCACATATGTGGGACGGTCTGGATAATGCTAAGACGTGACGTAATTTGCGGGCTAAAAGGGTGTCAGCCTTGTTACCTTTGGCATAAAATTTTTGCTTTATTTTCATAAGCATATAAGAGGTGCGTTGGGCGTTAAGGTCGGCCAGTTGGAGACGAAGTCGCTTGATCTTAGAAAGGAGAGAGTCTGTAGGACATAGTTTGTTAACAGTATCTAGCTCGTAGAGCTTAAAAAGAAGAGTTTCATAGGTAAGAGCGGATTTTCTCTTGACATGTGAAGCTAAGCTTATTAACCTACCCTGGATAACCGCTTTGTGAGCGTTCCAGAGTGTGGATATGGGGACTTCTGGAGACTGATTGTCAGAGTGCAAGAGTGTGTCGTTGAGTCTCTAAGTGCCCTTACCCGCTATGGGGTGGTCTAATTTTATGGTGAGCACTACTGGGGCGTGATCGGACCAAGAGATAGTGCCTATACGGCAGGGCAATGTGTGTTGTAGGGAAAGCTTATCTGTAAAAAATAATCCAGCCTGGAGTATGAATTATGCAGGGTAGAGAAAGGTGTAGCCCCTATATAGGGGGTGCAGAACTCGCCATGAATCAAATAGGCTGTGTGAGTGAATCAATGCTGGCAGGTCATGTCCCATGCGTAATGTTTGGAGTGAATGGGGAGAGTTACGGGGTTTGAGATTGTCGAGGGGAGGGTGTAGGGTGGCGTTGAGATCGCCACATAGAAGGAGTTGGCCTTGTCTATGGCGATCAAGCTTTTATAAGAAGGAGCGAAAGAAAGTAAATTGACTCGAGTTAGGGGCATAGAACGTAGCAATCGTGGGGAAAAATTTTGAATAAAGAAAGGGGTGAGCTGATTTTTTCAAATGAGTTTCTTGCACGCCGATCATGTCTGCTTTGGATGATTTTGCTTCCTCCCATAAAAGGCGTCGCTTGTGAGGAGAATTGAGGCCTTTGGCATTCAGGGACAAAATATTAAGGGAGGCTATAGGCAGGGGCGGGCTGGGCCGGGGGGCAATTGTCCCCCAGGCCGCCCTGAATTCGGGCCGGCGGGCTGGCCGGGCGGCCAGCAGATGAACATTCATGGCAGCCGCAAAGTTAAAAACGAAGGGGCTGCCACCGGGACTGGCCGCCGTGCCTCCAAAAACGATGCGTGCGGCAACTGTGGCTGTGCGTCGGGACTTGATGTCAAATCCTGGCGCACAACACTGAAGCCACGCCCACCGTCTTCCGCGCACTGGAAGGACAGGACACAGAAGAGGAAGAAGAAGAATGAAGAGGAGGAGGAAAAGTGACAGTGCCAGAGGAAAGGTAGGAAAATATTAGTAAGTGTGTGAGAGTGATGGGTGTTATGCTGTAGTTTATGATGAATGTTTGTGAATGAGGGTTTCAGATTGCATGGAAGTGTGGGGCAATAGCATGGCATAGGGAGGCTGTCTAGGCATTATAGGAGTGTGATTGCTGTTATCAATTTTTTATTTTTTTCGGCCAATAATTCAATAACAGTATTAATAGATATATATGGTTGCAAACAGCAATCACACACCTATCATGCTAAGTCAGCCAGTACATGCTAGAACCTGGGCATGATAGGATTGTGATTGCTGTTAATTATATGTATATATATATTAATATTGTTGATTTTTTTTGTCTAATTTTTTTTGTTACTTTTAATAAAGTATTTTAAACTTTTTTTTTTCTTCAGATTTGGCCAAATGAATGCTGAATTTTCAGTTTCGGTCAAGAATTTTCATTTCGGTGCATCCCTACTATATACTAAGCCAGTCACTGAAGTGTTAGGCTTACACCACATCAATGTTTGGCTTAGTATATAGTGATAGGGGTTGTACTGCAGTATTGTCAGTGTCTGGCTCAAAGTATAGGCACACATTGACGGTGGTACAGCGTAATCCCTATGTATATAATGATAACAGTTATGCTGTACCCCTGTCAATGTTTGCCTAACCATAGAAACTATGCAGTTTTAAAGTATGTGTGTGTGGGGGGGGGCCACATACAGGATTTGACACAGGTGCCAAATACTCTAGGTACGCCCCTGCACCAATGGCCATTCCTCAGCTCTTCGTCCCACGTCTTAAAAGGGGTGGGATAAAGAGCTGAGGCACGGCTATTGGGCGGCGCGGAGCGTGCACGCCGGCCACTTTAATTTCATTAGGCGCCAGTGGGGTGACTGCTATCAATGTCGCTCGCAGCCACTTTGGTGGCGCAATGGGCCACTTGACTAGACTTGCCCCCCAGGCCTTAGGCTGCCAGCCCTCCCCTGGCCATATGGGTAATAAGTGAAATGTGGTTGAAGCCGAGTTAAGGAGGACCCCTGTAGGACTCACGGGAGAGAAACAAAAGAAAACAAAATATAATGTACGTGGTAATGAAGGTAGCCGCGCCTGACCAATATGTAGTATGTGCCCGGTATATGTGTCATAAAAATAAAAAAAAATAAAAAAGAACAGTGTGTGTAACAACATAACTCAAAAAACAAACATGTACACAAGGTTGTGTAAGTGCCAGCATAATAGGTAGCACTGAAGGGTGGGGTGGAGAGCTTTTGGTGGGCCCGAGAACTGAGGAGGGCAGTCCAAGATAAATCAAGGTGTATGGTGTAGAGCAGTGCATATCAAACAATATAGGTGGAAAATGTAGGCGAAGATTATATAGGACAATCAAGGCACTTAGCCGGATAGCGAGTCAATGAAGTCCATGTTGCGGTCTTGAGGATGCGAGTGGAGAGAGAGGACTGTAGTGGAGGGGAGTGCGGTGTGCAGAGGTCCCGGAGAGTGGTGGAAGGCCTGCCGTATCTGTAAGTGGGCACCGTCTATCGATGAGGTTGAGTAGGGCTGGCAGGTAGAAAGAATCTTGGGAGATGCTTAGCGGGACAGTCCAATGTGTGAAGAGTGGAGCGTTGCTTGAAGGTCAGCGCCGGAGAAGGAGAAGGTCTGAAGGAGAGGCAGTATGAGGTTGATCCAAGTGAAGGCCCCAAGAGGACCGTCTTCGGGTGAAGTGATGGTGGAAGTGGAACCATATTTTTGTATGAAAAGGCGAACTGGGTAGCCCCAACGATATGGGATGTGATGAGACCGTAGTAGAGACGTGACGGGGGCAAAAAGACGTCTCCGCTGAAGCGTGAGTTGCGAAAGGTCCGTCAGAAGTAATACATCTCGAAACGGTTCAGGTAAATCGGGTTTTCGGCGTGCTGCCTGCATAATTTTATCCTTGATGTCAAAATAATGGATCCGAGTCAGAACATCTCTGGGTAGATTGGACTTGATCGATTTGGGTCTAGCAACCCTGTGGAGATGATCTAGCCGGATTGGTGAAGCAGAGCCATCAGCCAGGAGAGTTTGTAAGAAGGTCTGAACATATTGAGGTAAGTTTGCCGGAGAGACTTCTTCAGCAATGCCTCGTAGTCTGAAGTTGTTGCGTCGGGATCGGTCTTCAAGGTCCATGACCTTAGTGCGAAGAGCCTCCAGCTCTGTATGTAGAGAAGTGTTTGAGTCTAGGAGAGTGTTATGGGCTTCTGTGAAGTTGTCCATTTTTCTCTCCAGTTGATCAGTGCGTTCACCTATGTCGTCAATGTCTCGGCGAAGAGAGGATGAAATTTCTTTTACATCTCCCCTGAGCTGTTCCCGCATGTCACGGAGCAGGGATTTCAGAACTTGAGAGGTAAGCTGTTGGTCTTCTTGATCCTCCGGACGAGGTTGTGTGTAGTGAGAAGAAGGTGAGGGTGGCTCGGATCGAGGCGGTGAGTGTGGGCCCATAGAGGCCTCCGAGTCTTCAACTGCACGTGGTAGGCCGCATTCCCGGGAGGAGTGTTTCTTCCGAGTTTTGGAATAACGGAGGATTTGAGTGACCGGGAGTTCGCCATGTGCTAGGGAGCACTTTGTGATAAATTGTAGTCAGAAAATAATGCGGATGGCCTGCGATTTAGCTCTCGGGCTGCGGAGCTCTCTCTAAACACGTCTGCTCAGGATGCCATCCAAGCCACTCCCCCGTGAATGGATGTTTCTCAGCCTGTACGCAGGTATTACGTGGAGAGCCTCAAGGGTCTGTCCTCGGTCTCCTTCTTTTTAATTTGTTTATAAATGATCTCCCAAGCTGCATTGAGAGTCATGTCACAGTTTTTGCCGGAAAATTCAGACTAATCTTGACATTTCTTCTTTGCAGGAAGATTTAGACAGAGTTGGGGACTGGGCGTGCAAGTGGCAGATGAGGTTCAATATAGAGAAATGCAAAGTTATGCATTATGGTAAAAATAATAAAAATGCAATCTATTCTTTAAATGGAATATCCTTGGGGTAAACTACCAATGAGAAGGACTTAGGAGTAATGGTTGACAACAGTACGCAATGCCAGCAAGTAGCTGCGAGGGCCAATAAGGTTTTGGCATGCATAAAAAGAGGTATTGATTCAAGGGAGGAGGAGGATATTATCTTGCCTCTTTACAGGTAAATGGTAAGACCTCACCTTGAATATGCGGTACAGTTCTGGGCACCGGCCCTTAAATAGGTCATTATGGAACTAGAAAAGGTGCAAAGGAGGGCTACAAAACTAATAAGGGGATTGGGAGATAATAGTTATGAAAAGAGACTAAAAAAGTTAAAATTATATACGCTAGGAAAACAGCATCTCGGAGGGGATATGATAACATTATATAAATGTATGCAGGGCCAATATAAAGAGCTCTTCAGTGACCTGTTCATTAACAGAAATGTACAAAGAACAAGAGGTCAGCCTCTGAGACTGGAAGAGCGGAGATTTCATAGACGACAAAAGAAGGGATTCTTTACAGTGAGGACAATAAAGGTATGGAATTCACTGCCTAGGGAGGTGGTGTTATCAAATACATTAGATGCCTTCAAAAGGGGTCTGGATATTTTTTTTAGAAAGGCATGACATCCAGGGCTATAAATAGAATAGATTCTTTTGGATCAAGAATAGGAAGCTTAGGTATAAGGGTTGAACTTGATGGTCTTAGGTCTTTTTTCAACCTTATGAACTATGTAACTATGTAATAAATAATCATGTGTTTAACGCCATATAAATTTAGCTTCTTGCTCTTTCATATTTCGGTGTGTAGTATTAATTATTTGCATGCAGGAGTGTAAAAAAGTATGGAAACAAAGTTTATTTCTAAGAAGGGAAAATGTTAATGTTAGAGGGCCAGATGTTTAGATGTAAGGTAAGGTCATTTTACTTTCTTGAGAGGTTGGTAGACAATTGAAACAGCCTCCCTGGAGAAATGGTAGAAGATAATACTGTGACGGAATTTAAACATCTATGGCATGGGCATAAGGCTATCTTGAATTTAGGACGAGACTAAGGACTAATAGGGATGGCACCTTCTGGCCAGGGGTTGCAGGTAAATCCAAGTGGCACCATCAGCCACTTACCCCTTATTGGTAACTAACATGCACTCTGGCACACATACTACACTCTTACACTAACATAACATACATACTCATGCCACACACACTTACATTTCCACACACACTACAATATGTATACACATACACACTCTCACCCTCTGAATCTATTACTCTCTTTTGTCTGATCTTCACGTCTTTTCTTACCAGGGAGTCATGTGACATCATGTTACGGGACACTTGCCACGAACCCTGCTCTGCACGTGTGCGGGTCAAACTTTTTAAAGAATTTAGACTTTAAAACCTGAACACCTTTGGTATGAACTGGAACAGCAATTGCGAACCAAGCATTCTTATCCTTGTCATTGTCTGACCTATTTTGACCGAATGGCCACAAGTTCCCACAGACACACTTCAAAGTATTGTGGAAAGCCTTCCCAAATGAGCGGATGGCTGTTTACAGCTTCAAGGCAGGGCGAACGCCATATTGATGACCGACTTTTTTTAATGGATGCCTATGAACTTGCGCCTTAACACTCTTTGTCCTGTATTCCTTTAGCTCCCCTTTGCTAATCCCTTTTCTGTAATACTTATATTAGTGTGGCTGGTCCATCCCTAACAAGAGCACGTTTAACTCATGTATAATACACCCTAACTCCCTCTAGATTGTAAGCTCACTTGAGCAGGGTCCTCCCCACCTGTTGTTTCTGTATTCCATCTTATGTTATTAACGAATTGTTATGTCCTGCCTACACTTTGAACAGCACTGCGTAATGCTTCTATATAAAACAATAAATAATAATGTACATGGTTTTAGAATGGAATATCCAACAAGATCATTTAGGTGTGATGGTCCGGTGTCTACATACTTTTGGTCATATGGTGTAGCTAGGGTGGAGGGCAGACAGCAAAATGCAAAATGAGGATTGTCATGAATAACTAAGCTTTTGAAAGAAAAACACAACAAAAAAAAACCCATTAAGGGTGACTGTGTTCATATCCATTTAAAGTGCATAGGATGGCAATGGTGTTTCTTTAAACCAACTTACTTTGCAGAGGTATTGTGTCACCAGCAATGTCCTCTAAGACATATGTGAAATTATATTAACATGTGAATATACTCTGAAAAAAAACAGTGTAATGAACTTTACTGGCTATTACAGTAAACCTCTGAAGACCTAGCTGTTCACAATCATTACCGTAATACTAGCGCAAATCTATTGAAATCCTATGTTACTTCACTTCCATCTGAATTCACTAAGATTAATCTAGTTACTGACCAATGTGGGTAACTTTCAGTACGGCTGTTTGGTTACTTTTTGAGAAGTTACTAGCTTTTCTCCCTTTGCCAGACATCTTCGTCTACCGCTTGATCTCGCGAGAAGAAAGCTATCTACCAGTCTGTGGGAGTTGCTGCGAAAAGGGTAGGCAGCATCATGGCGGACAGAGATAGTGGAAGTGAGCAAGGAGGAGCAGCTATGTGTTCTGCTGGTAGCTCCTTACACCCGGCAACGGGAATAGGGAGTGGAGGATCAGTTTTGCAACACGAGACACAAGAGCTAGCCTCTAAACGAGTGGACATCCAAAACAAGCGTTTCTATCTGGACGTAAAGCAAAATGCAAAAGGCCGCTTCCTTAAGATAGCGGAGGTAGGGGCCGGGGGCAACAAGAGCCGACTGACTCTCTCAATGTCAGTCGCCGTGGAATTCCGTGATTATCTGGGAGATTTCATTGAGCATTATGCCCAGTTGGGACCCAGCAACCCGGACATAGCTCAGGATGAGCCAAGACGAGCATTGAAGAGCGAATTTTTAGTGCGGGAAAATCGGAAATATTACATGGATTTAAAGGAGAATCAAAGAGGCCGATTCTTGAGGATTCGCCAAACAGTAAATCGAGGTCCCGGTTTAGGATCAACACAGGGGCAAACAATTGCACTTCCAGCGCAAGGACTGATTGAGTTCCGTGATGCTTTGGCCAAGCTTATCGATGATTATGGGGTGGAGGAGGAGCCCGCTGAATTACCAGAGGGCACCTCCTTGACTGTTGACAACAAACGTTTTTTCTTTGATGTTGGCTCAAATAAGTATGGGGTATTTATGCGGGTGAGCGAAGTGAAACCCACTTACCGTAACTCCATTACTGTCCCATACAAAGTGTGGGCCAAATTTGGTCATACTTTCTGCAAGTACGCCGAGGAGATGAAGAAAATCCAAGAGAAGCAAAGAGAAAAACGGGCTTCTGAACATCAACAGCAACAAGAAGAGGCCCATGGAGACGATGGGGATGATGATTGATAACTAGAATAATCTGAACCGTAAAGAAAAAATATAAACTGTTAACTCCAAGGGAGCACCGCCCACAAACCACAAACTGACAGATCTGACTTGTTACACCCATCGCTGGATGTTGTCCACTTACCCACCGTATAAACAGTAAGCAGCTGCTAAAACAAAGTAATAACATTATATATGAACTGTTTCCTACTTGATAAAATTATAAAGAATTGAGTGTTTATTTCCCTAAATAACCAAGAACTTTTGTACACCTGCTATTATTATTATTATTATTATTATTAAAGTGTTTGCAATTGTCGGATTATAAAATTGCTGAATTATATTAAGAAGGTCCTTTACATGTGAGCTAACATTGACTTTAGCACAGAGATATTTTAGAACACATAAATATTTTTAGTTTTCTCGTTTTTGTTACCAATTTGCAAACCTTACATGGAGGTTATTAGTATGTTTGACACCCTATTACACCTGTGATTAGAGATGTGTATATAATATGAGGGCTAGGCATGCTGTTTGTCTAAGCTTTGTCTAAATGTGTTTTGCAGAGGTTTGTAGAGTTTAAAGGTACATAGGTTAACTCATGCAAGGCAAATAAAGTCCTCTCTTTTTATAATCCTCATTGCATCTGGACCTAGAACATACATGGTCAGTGGAATTTATGTGAACATGAAGCAAATTATTAAAAATACTTTTAAATTAAATTTGTAAATTTGTGATTTTTACATTAACAATTTCTTTATCTCCAGTAAATCTGTTAGCGACTATAATTTTAGTTCTGTTTTTCACCATTGTGCATTTGACAATCGGTACAATTTATTCTGAAGGTATTTCTGTTATTAAAATAATTTAAAATTGGTAATTCTTTTTTTATACATTTTGATGTATTTTTTTCTGGATGTGGTTTACAAACTTTGTGACATTGTTCTTGGTGATTGTGGCAAAGCACAAGCTCATAATATGGTATTTTATTCACACCTAGTTAACAATGTAAATTGTTTAAAGTGGAACAGTTACATATTTGTAGCAAAACATTATAGATTAAAACATATTGAGCCTTTTTAAACCCCTTGATAACCTACGGTATTCTGTACCCCAAAGACCAGAGCTCTGCTCATTCAACCAATAGTTTTCCATTTATCATTTACTGTATCCAAAAAAGTTTGTCAAACAAGTAAAGGTATATTTTCATGGCATATTTATATATAAGTAAAAATGTTTATAAAAATGATAGCGTAAATTGGAAGACATCACTATTTTCATACCTAGGATCCATGGTAGGATTACAGATCCAAAACCTTTGTCCACAAACTTCAAATTGCCATGGGCTGAATCCAATTCCAACTTGTGTTAGGAACAATCCCTGATTTCATATGAAAAACCACACATGTATATGTTTGTCATGATATTGGCAAGATTTAGAGCCAAATGTGAGGTATGCACATTTTGGTTTTCCAGTCTGGAATTTTCTATGCCCACTTCCAGATAAAAACCCACATGTTTAAAAAAAAAAAAAAAATTAAAGATGACACTCCAATACTGCAACTGTACTAGTGTGATCAAGTGTTTTTTAATTTTTTTTATTTAAAGGCTCATAAGAAAGCTAATTATAATAATTAGAATGCAAATGATCTCCGCCTGCCCCAGGATAGGTGTGAGGCTGAAGGGAATAAGTACAAAACATGCACTTTTTTTGTGCAAAACATGCACATGCTTACAAACTTGAGGTGTGTATATATCAGAATTTTTCAGGGAGAGAATCAGACCTAGAAATAATTAGTAAACAATGACTTTATGCAAAGGAACGGTTCACCCTCATTAGTTATGGGGATCATGTAACACAGATGACCTTAGATTGCACTTTCTTGGTTGAAAGTAAGTCTCAATCCTTGTAAACCAGCTGCCTCAAGTGCATCAAGCAGTTTAGTAGCACATGTTTTGTGACATTCTTATGATCATTAAAGACCACTGTTTTCAGGATACCAAAGGATGGCGTCCTGATGTGGTTTAGTCTTGAATGCAAGTTTCTAAATATTCATAGTTTACACTACATTGTAGCATCTATTGTAATTAAGATAATCGAGCCACTATCAATCTTCTTATGACAGATGACATGAAAGTAAACAGAAGATTTTATCTTTTTAGTTGTCATCCTCCCCAGTGTAATAATTAGGTTACAACTCTCATCTTTTACTTTTGTTATAGCATTATAAAATGTTTTTTTTTCTTCTTCAGACCCCTAGGTTTTTAGATATAGGTCTCTACTTTTGTGCCATTTTATATTGATCAACAACCGTTCTGGATTTTTAGGCATTTGGCACAAAAGCTGTTTCTTAAACGTTATGAAATACTTACCCATTTACTGTATATACTCGATTATAAGACGACCCTGATTATAAGACGACCCCCCCAAATCTGAATATTAATTTATGAAAAAAGAAAAAGCCTGAATATAAGATGACCCTATAGGAAAAAAAGTTTTACCAGTAAAATGTTAATTCATGTAAACTATGTGAACATTTTTTTTTAAATAAAAGCTATGATTGAGAAAAATATTTTTTTATTTCCTTTTTTTTTTCAACCTGCCCCCCCAGTTATGGACATCTGCCCCAGAAATGCCTTATACCCCCTATATGCCACTGTGCCCCATGATATGCCTTTTAACCCTCTAAATGCCACTGTGCCCCATGATATGCCTTTTGACCCCCTATGTGCCACTCTGCCTCCAGAATTGCCTTATACCCCTATATACCACTCTGGCTTGTCTGCGTCCATCGCGCAGACCTTCCCCGGCTGTCAGAGATCACGGGGAACTCTGATCTCTGACAGCCGGGGAAGGTCTGCGCGATGGACGCAGACAACCCCTGCTACTACCTGCACCTCCTCCTGGCTGCAGCGGAAGTTGTGTATGCGACTCTACTCTACTCTACTCTAATCGAGCAAATACGTTAATAATTTACGCTTTGACGACAACGAACAAATGTTTTAATGATTTACCTATTGTAAAGCAGTTACCATCAATTGGATGGCATGTCTTAATGCTAAAATGCATCCAATCCAAAAGAAGAATCTTCAAGTAGGCATTCTACAGATAATGGCAGGCAACATGGAGGTCAAATTGTTAAAATGGAATTCCATCAAATTGGACATTACCTGTGGGACATCTGTAGAGTTGCAAAATTGCGAGTGTCCTTTTGTAGATTTTTCTTCTTGATTGGAAAATATATATTTTTACTTATTTTTGATGATACATTCTCTCACCATTGGTTCTTCTAATGCATGCTAAAATGTGCGTAGTGCAAAAGCAGAGACAGACATACAAAAAAGTTTTCTAATTTTTCCATGTTTTTATTGTATGAGATCTTTTCTTTCGCGATATCTCTTCTGTAAACAAGTATGCTGTGACAGTGTGCCTTTTTTCATCACTGGGTGATATTTAACTTCCTCTTATTTTTGCTACTCACAGATACTATCATCAAAGTATGGTGGTACTTCAGCAGAGGATGTGTGGTTTCTTCTACATATTCATGATACCAAAGCACATTATAAGACTATATGATTTTTGTCACATGCCTTTAATGTTTCAGATGGTACCCTTCTCCTTCCTGCATATCGTTTAATTTGTGTGTTAAACATTTAATTTGTTTGTGGTATAAGAGCAGTTTTCCAAAAATGAAATATCACACAGATTTAATAGGAACACAAATTGTACACCAAAATCAGTGTTTCATACTGTACCAAAGGTATTATGTTGATTGTTTTTATCATTTTAAATGCAGACGTTATGTAGGTAAGACATACCGGTACAACAATCAATAAAATTACATTTACTATAAAGAGCATGGTAGAGTTTTAGAAGTAATAAAGAATTCATGCATTACCCTTTTTATTTTAGATTTTTTTTAATTTGTCAAGTAAGGACTACATTTTCAGGTGCATATACAGTTATCGATAAAATAACTTCCTGTCTTTTGGAATTTCTCTTTGGATTTTGTATGTTTATTAGAACGTGTTAGGCTTAGCAAGGAATGGAGCAAATTTGGTAAAAATTATACCTTTTATTGGCTTACTGAAGTAGAATAGATATAGGTATCTTCTTGAGGCATACTATACACTTGAAACAGAAACTGCTCATACATTTAGCAACATTTTTATAGAAAGTTATAGCAATATACAATGATTGTGAATCCAGATTATATTAGATTAGTGATGGCAAAGGGAAATGTACTTGAGAGTGTTAGTATGGAATGCAATATTTAGCATAAGAAGTCTCATTTGGTTGTATAGTGTATCTCTTATGTGAAGTGAGGAGCAGAGCCTTCTCACATGGGAGGAACGTAAAGATCGAGTAGGGTGGTATTTGTTCAAGAGGGCAGAAATGGATGGAGGAGCAGTGTTATGGGGAGCCTTATATGTTAGTACAAGGATTTTAAATTTAATTCTAATGGAAACAGGGAGGATTTCACAGCGTTGGGAAGCAGAAGAAGAGTGTAGTGCAAGGAAGATATGCATAGCAGCATTTAGGACAGACTGCAGAGGAGAGAGTAAAGAGAGTCGAGACAAATGCCAACCAGAGTGTTGCAGTAGTCAAGACTGGAATGACAAGTGTATGAACCAGAGTTTTTGTGGATTCTTGGGTGAGGAATGGGTAGATGCAAGAGATGTTTTTTAGGTGCAAGCGGTGGGATCTGGTGATAGAGAATTCATGTACTGCGGTGGAGATGAAAGGAGGGAAGAGAATGAGTTCATTTTAGATTAAGTTTCAGATAGCGTTGTGACATCTATGAAGAAATAGCAGAAAAGCAGTTGGTAATACAGGAGAGATGGAGAGAGATCAGGAGAAGACAGGTAGATTTGGGTATCATCTGCATATAGATGATACTGGAGGCCATCCTTGGGGGACACCAACTGAAAGTGGAAGAGGTGATGATGTCTTGACAGAGAAGGAATGGTTAAGTCTGCTACTTTCACTTGCAAAAAATCTCTCCATTTTGTCCTTTCCTCACAGAACAGAACACTAAAATAGTAATTAATTACCTTGTAATATCACACAGCTCCATACTAACAATCCTCTCCTGTTCATCATCACTCCAGAATCAATCCAGAATACCTCTGCTAATCTCTCTACTGGCTCCCCAAACCCTCCAGAATTTAATTTAAACTACAGAGCCCTTAACAACACTGCACCTTCTTTATCTTTGCTCTTATATACTCTTCTAAATAACCTTTCATCTTCTCATGACTTGCATCTCTCTTCTGCTGTCATCACCCCTTTCCACTCGCGTATTCAGAATTTTACCCATGATGTACCTATCTCTGGAGTTCACTACCCTTTTTTGTCAGACTGCTCACTAAAAATCCAGCTGTTACACCACAACCACCAGCCTGAACCGTTGATACAAGGCAGGATGGATCCATGCTTTCATGTTGTTTACACCAAAGTCTGACCCTGCCATCTGAATAGTAGCAGGGATCAAGACTCATCAGACCAGGCAACATTCTTCCATTGTCCAATTTTGGTGAGCCTGTGAGAATTGTAGCGTCAGTTTCCTGTTCTCAGCTGACAGGAGTGGCACCTGGTGTGGCCTTCTGCTGCTGTAGCCCATCTGCTTCAAGGTTTGACCTGTTGTGTGTTCAGAGATGGTATTCTGCATACTTTGGTTGTAACGAGTGGTTATTTGAGATTCTGTCATCTTGAACCAGTCTGTCAATTCATCGCCATATTTAACCGTGGGTATGAGACAGTTTTCCATATGGCTACCTCTCTGTGGTGTTTGTTTTGCCAAAAAGCTCTATTTTGGTTTCACCTGACCATAGAACCCGTTTCCATTTGAAGTTCCAGTAGTGTCTGGCAAACTGAGGATGGTTGAGTTTGTTTTTGGACTTCACACTTCACAATGTGTTGAGACAATATAAACAAATGTCCTCTTCCAGATTTATTCATATCATTTCCAGTTGACTGGAACTTATTAAATTATTGTCTCAATAGTGGAAATGACTTTGCTATTTCCTTATAACCACTTCCTATTTTGTGAAGCTCAACAACTTTTTGCCGTACATCACAGATATATTCTTTGGGCTTACTCATTGTGATAAAAGGGAATTTGGCCTAGGTGTTACCTAATATTTACACCCATGTCAAACAGGAAGTCATGGTTGAATAATGTCCTGTTCCCAGACACCCAGGTTTACTAAAAAAATGTAATTATCAGAATATTCCTACAAATATATTTTTCTTGTATGAATTCATAAGGGTGCCAATAATTGTGCCACACATATATTTAACAATTTTTTTTTCTGCATAAACCTGTGTTGTTCACAAACGTTTGATATCCACGAGAGGAGAGTATTTCTGTGTATTGTTTGAAGAAAAGATCAAAAGGTTAAACAATAAAGACATTTTTTACAGTCTTCTTTGATCATATTTACCAAGGGTACCAATATTAGTGGAGTTCACCATATATTTTACACACTCTGGGTTGTCTGCTTTTTCAGAAAACTTATACTTTAGCTGTTTTTGTCTATTTAAAGAGGAACTCCCACCATTTTTTATTCCAAGTATCAGATTACAATACGTTGTCAAAATTATTGTGATGTTTTCTTTTTATAACAGTTATAGTTTTTGCATATTATAATGTTTACATGTAGCTGCATATTAACTCTTTGTATGTGTTCTTCATCTTATTTTTGCCCAATCTACCAGAATCATTAACCATGATCAAGCAAGGTTTATTGGCTTGCGGTAAGGAAAATTGTCTGCTAAGGGAGGAGCTGCATGTTAACATTGCAATGTGACATGAGAACCAAGCCTTATAAAAATAGATGAATCGGCACCCTAACAGGATGCACCAAGGAACAACGAGAATTCAGACTAACCACAGTAAGATTGCACCCACATATGATAAGGCATATGTACTAGTATTAGTGCTTGCTACTGAGAGAGAACGATGGCCCAGGAATGAGTGGCACAGAATTAGGAGTGACCACTGCAGTCCACACCCCAAAGACTCCACACCTGGACATACTTCCCCTGAGAAGGCTTTTTGAGAGCCCTATGTACGACACTATGTCAATCGGTTAGGGTAACCCCAGACCAATATGTTGGCCTATTGCAGGGGCGTCCAAACTGCGGCCCTCCAGCTGCTGAGGATTATGGGAGATGTAGTCTTGCAGCACCTGGAGGTCTGCAGGTAGGACGCCCCTGGCCTATTGGATACATACGTAGTTGCACACATCACGAGCTCCAACACCCCAATCCAAGTGAACATGGGCAGTAGGAATTTTCAACATTTTGCCCCCAGCCACACGGACAGTGACTGAGTGGCCAGTTTACTCTGCCGTGGACACAATCTGTGGCTGGACCAGAGGGATAGTAGCTCCGGTGTCCCGTAATTCTTGGGCTGGGCCTCCGTTAATCCAAACAGTCTGGTGTTGATGGTGTTGATTATCCCGGGCTGCAGCTTGTACCGGGTCAGTTTTGTGTAAAATTCCTCTTCGGCCCAGCCTTGGTCCACAAGGGGTCTTGTATCCCCAATACAATGAGCAGCGCCTTTGTGTGCTCCCGGGGTTTGGTAGGTCACAGGTCGCTGGATGGTGACAGGTTAAGCATCACCCACAATAGGCTCTGGCCTCCAGGGTGGTTGGGGTACGCAGTGTAACTGGGGGGCAAAACACTGTGAGAGGTGCTGGAGTGGCTTGGGCTAGCTGTAAAGATTAGGATGCCGGGGTTCAGGAGGTGGTGCTGCTTGGGCAGGGAGTGGCATGTAGCGTGCAGGACATCAGGGCTCCGGTTGTACTGACCTCCTAGAGTTTATGCAATGGTCCACCAGTACAGCTGCTCGATCTACGGTGAGGGGCTGCCGATCTCTCACCCGGTTACGTACTGCTGCAGGAGCCAGATCATAGAATTTTTCCAAATGGATGATCTGAAGCACATCCGCTACTGCCGCCACCTGGCACCCGTTTGGCTGTGTTCTAAAAGTGCTAGAAACAGGAAAAGGCTTGGGAATTCAAAACATTAAAGAGTTTGAGTACATAAACAACATGCACCAAAGAACACCAATGATTTCCATTTTGCTGAAAATGTATAAGAACGCATAGGATCTATCTTGTCCAATATCTCTCACTATATTATCATACAGCTACAACCATATTATCGTAAAGGTGTCCTGAAAAGAAATATTGGTGGTGAGAGATGTTTATTTGCTGTTTACTAACACCCAGTAGGGTCACATAACATGCATGATGGGGCCCCGCTGGACACCTCATGGCACCCTCATCACCACGCCCCCGCAGGAAAGTATAGGGTGCTGGATTCACAATGGCAGAAGATGGCAGAGGCATGGCACGTCTCTATGTGGTGGTGGGGGTATGTATATGGATACAATTGTATACTGTAGTGTCAGTCAGTGTGTATATGCATAGTGCTGGAGTCTGTGAGTGTGTGTGTATACTGTAGTATCAGTGTGTATGTGTGTACAGGTATAGTGGTAGAGGCAGTGTGTGTGTAAATATATAGTGTCAGAGTCAGTATGTCTACTGTATTGTAGTGCCAGATTCAATGTGTATTCAGGGGCACATGATGGAAAGGGCCTTCCTCAAATTTGATTGCATAAAGTTGGAAGCATACAATTGTCTAAAATATCTTTTGTGTGCTGCAGCATTAAAATTTCCCTTACCGAAACTAAAGAGCCTAGCCCAAACCCTGAAAAATACCCATTATTATCCCTCATCTACCAAACGCATTCCAGTATGTAGCGTTCTCCTGGCATACATCAAACTCCATCAGACTTTCAGATAGTTGAAGCATAATTCATCACTGCAGATAATATCTTTCCACTGCTCCAGAGTCCAGCCGACAGTTGGAATTAAGCATGGTGATCTTCAGCTTGTGTGGATCTCCCCGACCATGGAACACCATTTCATGAACCCCACAACATACAGTGCTTGTGCTGATGTTGCTTCCAGCGGGCATTTGGATTGATGCTACAGAGGACAAAGGAAAAAAAACCTGCGTTGAAGCGATTTCCAAAAAATGAAAAATTCCTTCTTGACTCCAAAACATCAATGCGATTCCTCACTGGATCAACAAGCTATGAGTAATCATGACTATATAAACCTTTATAATACTTTATATTCTCTGCTGCAAATTTTTATAAAAAAAATCATCCAACCTATATTTAAAAGCATACCGTATTTTCTCCTGATTATAAAACGACCCCCCCAAATTTGCATATTCATTTAGAAAAAAGAAAAAGCCTGACTATAAGACTACCCTATAGGAAAAAAGTTTTACTAGTAAAGATTAATTCACATGTAAACTATTTTTTCATATTTAATAAAAACTATGATTGATGATGACACAATGTATACAAAAAACAAAAACTGTCTGCGCTTCTTACCCTAATAAAGTTGGCAACAAATATATAAACATAATATAAATGAGAGGTTTTGGTTATATGAATTGGCCAAAGCATAATTAAGCTCACCCGCCACGTCAAGGCACACTCTCAATAGGGTGAGAACCTACTCTCACCTCCTACATAGTGGACACAAAACAGTTTATACTGCTACCAAAACCTTATTAATGTGTTGGGGGAGGTGCAATTGAACCTCCTCCCCATTAACCCCTGGACAGCAACCTGCAACCAGACTTATGAGGAGCCAACAACCTCAAATATGTGCTCGTATTACATATTTATATTATTTGAGCCTGTGACTAGCTTAGTGCACCGACATTTTTTCTTTTCTATGATTGATGATGAACCTATGATATGATTCTTTTTTTTCCCTTTTATTTGCCAAACTGCCCCCCAGTTATCCACATCTGCCCCTCAGATATGCCTTATACCCACTATATATGCCACTCTGCCTCGTTAATGTGCCACTCTGCCCCCCAGATATGCCTTATACCCTCCTATTTGCCACTCTACCTCCCCCTGGACTTACCAATGCATCCCCAGACTTGTCCCCCGTGCTTTAGACTCCCTGGTGTCTAGTGGGGGCAGCCAGTGAACTTCTGCGCGATGCGCTTAGACAACACTTAAAAGGCTTCTATCACGCAGCACCGGAAGGTCATGTGACACCGGCGCTCCGTCATAGAAGCCCTAGAGGAAGTGCCGGGTGGCAGCAGAGGTTTTCTGTGCGGGTCACACAGACGTTCTCTGACTGCCAGAGAGGAGGATCCAGGTCCCCTGCAGTGCTGCGGAGGATCCTCCTCTCTGGCAGCTGGTGAGTGCTGCTCGGGGACGACCTCCACTGCTGCCTGGTACTTCTGATGGGGTTTCTATGGTGGAGCACCGGAAGGTCATGTCACGCCAGTACTCCGTCACTGTATGCCGATACTCCGTTGGGCCATAGAAGTGCCGGCAGCAGCAGAGGAGTGCACATTGTGCAGATGTTCACCGGCTGCCAGAGATGATGATCCAGGTCCCTTGCAGCGCTGCAGAGGATCTGGATCTTCGTGTTATAGTCAGACCTCTATTAGAGGTCAAATTATAAGATGACCTCGAATATAAGACAAGGGGTATTTTTCTTATATTCAAACAAAGACGGCATGTTGAATTTAGTAGCATAACCTCTGAGGGTTAGTAAATGTCACATCTTTACTGGTCTTTAAGAACCCTTTGCTATAAGTAAAAAAATCAAGTCTGAATAGATGACCTCTTGTTCTGTATACAGTCCTATCAATGAACAGTATAAGTTTTCCTATTTTAAACAAATTAAACTTTTCTAGCCCTTCAAACTGTACTACCTTACATAATTTTATGCCATCTGCAAACATCAATGCGTATCTTTTAATACCCATCGCCAAGTCATTGATAAAGATATTGATAACAGTGGACCTAGTACAGAACCTTGAGGAACTTCATTCACTACTTTTGTCCATTTAGATAATTTACCATTAATGCAATTCTCAGAACTCTATCTTTAAGTCAGCTTTCAATCCAGGTGCAAACAATATTTCATAAGCATTTCTCTTTTTAATTTGTATAGTGGGCATTTGTGAAGAACTGCATGCAGTGATGCTGCAAATCACATCTACTGAAAGACCTGGATGAGATTTTGATCATTTGTGCTGTCCTAGTGTGTGTGTGTTTGGTCATCTGCTTCCTAGCACTTCACTTACTGTGGAAATAAATTGAACTGTTTCATTTTTACTTATCCAGATATAAAACACCCTCCTGAATTTGTAGACACTTCAGAGGACAAACCATTCTAGGCCCAGAAATCACTGAGAGGAAAAGTAAAGGTATTGTGTTATTTACTCTATTTCAATAAGCAGATCTTATCACAAAGGTATTGTTGCAGAAACTTGGATGATGGTTGGGATCTTCAGAGTCTGTGAAACCCAATTTAATTGTAAGGTCTGTTTTTTTTTACAGGGTACAATTCCCTTTGGTTTCACAGTTCTCCCCCCTTAACCCCTTCACAACAAATCCCATACATGTACGGGCTCACGTACGTGCAGTGCATTCGTGACAAAGCCCGTACATGTCCCAATTAACACAGGGGCTGGATGACCACGTCAGGAGCCTACCTCAGTTCCCCATCATCTGCGGTTGTCTTCACCTGGCACGGACTCTCTGGGATCGCTCCAAGTACAGATCCTTGATCACGTCTTGCGAGCTACTGTTTGTCCTTAAACCCAGGACATATGCCACGGACTTTGTTAAAGTGAGGACTACAATTTTACTTCTTACGGGAGCTCTGATGTCCTGGGCTCATCACCTCCTACAGGTAAATCACCCATCACTGAACAATTGGATTGAATTCCGTCAATCATTATATGAGGACCCACACAGAACCGCAACAGCAAACACCACATTAAGACCAGTCGAAGAATACATATCAGAGTTTAGAGGAGTGGCTGTTGAGACCCAATAGAATGAACCTGCTCTCGTTAACCAGTTCCGCCTGGGCCTTTCTGAAATACTCAAAGATGAACTTGCTAGAGTAGGCATACCAGAAACTCTGGAAGGTCTGATCCAGCCGGTAACCCAGATGGACAGGCGATTTCGAGAACGGCGCTCTAGTACTTCAGGTCCTCCTCCCCACTCCAATCCCGTTAGCCAATCTACTTTGGCTTCCGTTCCTGAAACAACTGAAGAACCTATGTTAATAGGCATGGCTCGTGGTCCATTATCATCTGCTGAAAAGAAAAGAAGGAGCAACGCTAATCTTTGCCTCTACTGTGGAGGTCCGGGTCATGCAGCACTCAATCTAGCACAATTTTCAACCTAGCACAATCAACTATGTTCCCTGTTATTTTGGGTTTACCATGGCTTCATCTTCACAACCCCCACATCAATTGGGTTACAGGTGTGTTGTCCTTTTCTTCAGTTTTTTGTACCCAACACTGCCTTCTCTCCACACGTCTACCATCATCGCATACCATTTCCTTTACGGCGTCCACTCCATCACCCGATACCCCTGGTATACCTGCTCCATACCAGAATTTCGCTGCAGTGGCTGGTATCTTTTTTGTGGGGGAATAAAATAACTATTAAGAATAAGTATCCGCTTCCTTTGATACCTGAATTGATGGACAGGCTTCATGAGGCACAGATCTATAGTAAAATTGATTTATTGGGTGTCTATAATTTGGTTTGGATGAAAAAGGGGGCTGAATGGAAGCTTTCCGTACACGTTACAGTCATTTCGAATACAGTCATGCCATTCGGTCTCTGTAATGCCCCAGCCACATTCCAACACTTTCTTCATGACATCTTCTGAGACTTATTGGACTCCTGTGTTATCATTTATCTCGATGATATCCTTGTCTACTCATTTTCACTTATGGAACATAGGAAACATATGGCCCAGGTGCTCACACGCTTACAGGAGAACCATCTGTATGCAAAACTGGAGAAATGCACCTTTGAGACAACAAAAATAAAATACCTCGGATTCATCATCACGTATATCGGAAATGGGGCGCATAAACATGTGGAAAAAATAAAATACAATAGTGTAAAAAGTTCAACCTCCACACTCACAAGTGTAACATAGCTCATCAAAAGTGAAGAACTTCACTTTCTTCTGAAGATCTGAAATACAGATAAAAAAACCACCCAATGGTGCAGTATCCTCTTATATATTTTAATATGTAAAATCAGGAAAACTCATAGAAAAGTTGGCATAACAGGTAAGTTATGCATACAAGTTTAGGCATAAAAAGTCCCAACCAAATTCGGATGGATATAAAGGTCCGTAGTATCTCAACGCGTTTCGCCAAACTTAAATAATTGGCTTCCTCAGGAGAAAGAAATTTAGTACAAACAACGAAAATCCGGTAAAATGCTGCAGTCTGTATATCCTCACGTAGCTGCTCCGTTTAAAAAGGTTCCCTGTGGCGTCCATATAAAAATGAGTTAATAGATATTCAGTTGAGTTTTCCTGATTTTACATATTAAAATATATAAGAAGATACTGCACCATTGGGTGTTTTTTTATCTGTATTTCAGATCTTCAGAAGTAAAGTTCTTCACTTTTGATGAGCCTTTTCCATGTTACACTTGTGAGTGCACCTTACATAACTATATACCATTGGAGGTTAAACTTATTACACTATTGTATTTTATTTATTTTTTCCACGTTTATGCTCCCCATTTCCGAAATATTTGAACATTTGTGAGGAGTGTTGATTGGGAGCTGCAGAATGTGTAGGATATATTTATATTTATTTTCATCTTTTTCATGTGGCTGGTGGTTTCTTTATCCTTTATTGTCACTTTTTTTATCATCACACCCGGTCACATTGAGATGAATCCAAAAAAGGCTGAAGCCATCTTGCAATGGCCCAGGCCAACTTCAGTCAAAGCAGTACAAAGGTTTGTGGGCTTCGCTAACTTCTACAGACGGTTCATCAACAGTTTCTCCCGGATTATACAACCCATCACCCAACTGACCAAGAAACAGACGCGGTTTCACTGGACTCCATAAGCACAACATGCATTCGAGACTTTAAAACAAAAAATCACCACCGTGCCTGTTCTTGTCCTACCAGACCCTGAGAAGGCTTATTATCTGGAGACACCTTCAAGACAGCTTCAAGACATAAGTAGGTACTGTATTATCACAAAGACACGGAGTTGAGGAAACCCTGCATCCGGTATCCTTCTACTCCAAACGGCTCAGTCCTGCAGAGTGCAGTCTCAGTGATCGTGAACTACTTGCCATCAAGATGGCTTTGGAAGAATGGCGTCACATGTTTGGAATACCTCCGAACAGCACGAAGATTGTTTCCTAGACAGGCACGTTGGGCTCTTTTCTTCACTCGGTTCCAGTTACATATAACATACTGACCAGGCACCCGCAATGGTAAGGCAGATGCTTTATCCAGATTGTATGAAGACAGTGGCGGAACTACCGGGGTCGCGACTGCGACCGGGCCCTGGAGTTCTGCCAGTCAGGGGGGCCCAAGGGGTGCAACTCTTGGGCCCCCCTGACTGACAGAAATCCAGGATGTCCCCGCTCCCCGCCGCTGCTGCCGCCGCCGCTGCCGCCGCCGCTGCCGCCTGCCTCAGCGCTGCCCAGAGTGCAGTGTTGGGAGCGTGAGGCGTTTGTCTCGGGTGCCGGCGCTCAGCAGTGAAGCGCCGGCACCCGAGACAAACGCCTCACGCTCCCAACACAGGAGTTGACGGTAAGTGACCTACAAAGGGGGGGTAGGGAGGTAGTGGGTAGATCGTGAGAAAGGGGGGTAGGGAGGGAGTGGGAAGATCGTGAGAAGGGGGGGTAGGGAGGGAGAGGGTAGATCGTGAGAAGGGGGGTAGGGAGGGAGTGGGTAGATCGTGAGAAGGGGGGGTAGGGAGGGAGTGGGTAGATCGTGAGAAGGGGGGGTAGGGAGGGAGAGGGTAGATCGTGAGAAAGGGATAGATGGGGTGGGGGAGGGGGCCCTTAACAGATTCTCGCACCGGGGCCCTGAGGTTTCTAGTTACGCCCCTGTATGAAGATCAAGAAAAGATCACAGATACAGGAGACACTATCCTTCCAGCTAGTCATTTCCTTTCCATACAGACATCATTCCTCAAGGATATCCAGATCCATAGTGACTCATCACATCACGCTCTGTCCTGAGAATGGTCTTTTTTTATAAAGACAATCAAATTTATGTTTGCACTCAAGTCAGAACCAATGTTCTACACGCGATACACAACCATCCTTTAGCCGGACACTGAAGAGTGTGGAAGATCCATGAATTAGCCAGCAGAACCTTCTGGTGGCCTAAGATGAGACAAGATGTCACTACATATGTTCGTTCTTGCGACACCGTGCAAAAAATCAGACAGCCATGGCCGTGTTGATATGGCTAGAAGTAGTAGGAGACCAGTAGTTTTGGCTGTCTGAGGCTACTATAGACTTTATAGTAGGGCTGCAACTAACAATTATTTTAATAATCAATTAGTTGGCCGATTATTTTTTCGATTAATCCATTAATCGGATAAAAAAATGCAATTTTTTTAAATTTAAAATAATGTAATAAAAAAAACTTACAATTTACACTTTCATCTCTTTATCGCAATGGCATTTCTCTATTCACCTTCTTATTTTACTGACATAATAATAAAATCTACAAGAACCCAAACACAGTGTTTCTCAAACTAGGTTTTAATACAAAGTTATTAGTAAATATTAATTCATATGTTAACTATTTTTTATATTTAATAAAAACTATGAGAAAAAAGCCTTGTTTATATTTTCTTTTATTTACCAAACTGCCACCAGTTATGCACATCTGACCCCCTGATATGCCACTGTGTCCCCGATATGCCTTATACTCCTTATATGCCAGTGAAATGCAGCTGAGCCCCCTGATATACCTTTTACCCCAAGATATGTCTTATGCCCCCCTGATATGCCTAATATCGATATGCCTAATATCGATATGCCTTATACCCCCCATATGCCACTGTGCCCCCTGATATGCCTTATAACTTCCAATATGCCACTCATCCCCATTTATGCCTTATACCTCCCTATATGCCACTGTGCACCCTGATTTGCCACTCCGGCCCCCATAAATGCCCTGCACCACCCTGAAATTCATTATACTCCCCGATTCACCACACTGTCTCCCCCAGATATGCAACTCTGCAATTCATTATACCCCCCATACACCACTCTAACTCTTCCAGATATGCCACTCTGCCTCCCTGAAATTCATTACACCCCCATACACCACTCTGCTACCCTGAAATTCATTATACCCCATACACCACTATAACTCACCCATACACCACTCTGCCTCCTCCCCCTCCCATACACCACTCTGCCCCCCCTCCCATTCAACACTCTGCCTTTCCCCCTTCCCATACACCACTCTGCCTCTCCCCCCTCCCATACACCACTCTGCCTCCTCCCCCGTCCCATACACCACTCTAAACACCCCCCTCCCATACACCACTCTGCCTCCTCCCCCCTCTCATACACCACTCTGCCTCCTGTCAGCAACGGAGGTTCACAAGACACCAGGGAGTCGGGTTGACTCCTCCCCCCCCCATACACCATTCTGCCTCTCTCCCGACTCCCTGGTGTTTTGTGAACCTCCGTTGCTGACAGGCACTTTCACTGGAGCTTCATAGAAGCCTCTGCGTAAGTGAAGGGGAGTAACGGAGGCTGTTTGTGCGCATCGCGCAGACACCCACCAGCTGACAGAGGGTGATCCTCTGCAGGAGATCTCGATTCTCTGTCAGCCGGTGGGGGTCTGCACGATGTGCACAGACTGCCTCCGTTACTCCCCTTCACTTCCGCTGAGGCTTCTACATCAAGTGATGCTGGCGCTGCATCGTAGGAGCCCCAGCGGAAGTGGAGGCGAGAGGCGGACGTTGTCTGTGACACTTCACCGTCATGGTAGTGGTCGATCGTCTCACTAAGATGGTACACTTCGTTCCTGTTCACCACTTACCAACCGCTACGGAGACAGCTGACCTCTTTATACATAATGTCTTTCATCTTCATGGTGTACCGTGATCGGTCCTATCTGATAGAGGGGTACAGTTCACTTCCTGTTTCTGGGCCGCTTTCTGTCGAGGCTTGCAACTCAAAAGGCTGTTATCTTCCACTTATCACCCACAAACCAACAGGCAAGCCAAGAAAACCAATCAAATCTTGGAACAGTATCTCCGTTGTTATATCTCTCACCTCCAGGATGACTGGTTTCAAATGTTACCTGAATTTACCTACAACAATCAATTACAAAGTTCTTTTGGGATGACGCCCTTCAAGGCCAATTACGGGTACGATCCTGCTTTTCACGTTGACTTGCCTCAATCTTCTGCTGTTCCTCTTGCAGTCAATCTCATTCAACTCCTTCAACAAGGACTCCACACCCTACAAAACCAACTGAAAAAGGAACAGGACTATAAACAATACACAGATAAACGTAGAAAACCTGCACCGCAATATCAAGTAGGTTATAAGGCGTGGCTTTCTTCTGCACACATACAACTCCCTGGACCAGCAAAGAAACTCAACCCTAAATATCTCGGTCCTTTCCCTATAACGACAGTATACGGTCCCACGGCGGTCCGCTTAGACCTCCCTGTCACATGGAGAATACATCTCACTTTTCATGTATCTCTTCTGAAACGATGGATTCCCGATCTGCACCATAGAAAACCACAGATTCCTCCTCCTCCCATCGCAGTGCACAATTCGGATGAGTTCGAGGTGGAGAGCATATTGGACTCTTGTATACATAATGGACGGTTGGAATATTTGGTGAGTTGGAAAGGGTACAGTCCCGAAGAAGGAACTTGGGAACCTGCAACGAACTTCCATGCACCCGTTAAAATACGTGCTTTCCACAAGACACACCCCAGTAAACCAGCTCCTGTACCCCCCCCAGGTTGCGTCTATGAGGGGTCCTGTCAGGAACATACCTCTGTCGTCCGCGGGTATCTTCAACCAGCACGGACTCCATGGGGCGAAGGCATCTTCACGGACCGCATCTACGAAGATTAGGCCACATCCCCGGTCTCTGTTGCGGCACACGCCGCGCAGGGCATGTGCCGGGAAAGAATTAATGGTGGGGGGACGTGTCCTGCGGTCCGATGACGCAGAAGGGCAGACCGTGGGGTGGGATAAGCGGTGACGCACAGGTCACCATTAACTATGAATATAGGAGAAGGAGGGCTGGGGGAGGAGTCAGGCTTTGGCAGGCTATTTAAACTTCCAGCAGGCCATCATTGCCTGATTGTTCAAGTCTCTTCCTGTATTCCCATACAGGGAACACATATTGGGGTGTTGTGTGGCAGTGACATATACCAGGAGCTGTAGATTCATACCTAAAGTACAACCTTTGTGAGAAAAATACACAAAAAATTACTACTGCAAACTGACAAATATATGGTTTTAATGAGCACATTGAATTGCCCAGGCTCAAAGATGTACTAAATAAGGCATGGGCACAGGATCACCAAATGTCAAAGTTCAACACTGAAAAATGAGCATACCCCAAATGCCCCTTTTGGCCCCAGCCAGGCAAACCCATGCATGCATGGTATCATTGTACTCAGGAGATGTTACTAAACACTTATTGGGATGTTGTGTGACAGTGACCTATACCAGGACCTGTTAATTCATACCTGAATAAAATGTGTGGAAAAAAAAATTACTACCACAAACTTTGGCAAAGACTGGTGGTAGAATTAATGCATGGAAAGTGTTAAAATACTAGAATTTGAAATACCATGGGGTGTCTAGTCTTCAAAAATATATGGTTTGATGGGGTAAATTGCATGGGTCGGCTTCAAAGATACCCGAAATAGCACATAGGGTCAGAATTACCAGATTTGGAAAAAAAGGTTTTAAAATAGGAAAATGCTACTTGTACTTATTGCCCCATAACGTACAGAAAAAAAGCAAACAAACATTAAAAACTATAAATAATAATAATTTACTTAAATAATTTGGTATTTGGCTTGCTCCACCAACACTGCGTATCCTGTTGCAGACCTTTGTATCAGCTGCAAAAAGACATACCTTGCCATTAACACCTTTTGTAATATCAACAATATACACGTTAAATAGTATGTGTCTCAATACTGATCCCTGAGTTACCCCACCAGTAACAAGCTCTTCCTCTGAATGAGCACCATTTTACTAAAATCTATTATTTATTAAAGGTCTATTATTTTAGTGACCCATTAAAAAGTGAATAAAGCAATCTTAGATTGCTTTCTAAGCTTATTTAAAGCCATGACGTGCCATGTCATTGGTTGTTAAGGGGTTAAGAATACGGTGTTGCTAGGACACACAGTAAGTGTAAAGTGTTTACTTCATCTGTAAACACATATTTTACATGTTTCCCTGTTTCTCCTTTCTAACTAAAGCCCCTTCCTTTCGCATTCCTCTGTAAAAGCTTGATCTTTATCCAGGGGAGGGCTGGCAGCCTAAGGCCTGGGGGGCAAGTCTAGTCAAGTGGCCCATTGCGCCACCAAAGCGGCTGCGAGCGACATTGATAGCAGTCACTCCACTGGCGCCTAATGAAATTCAAGCGGCCGGCGTGCACGCACCGCGCCGCCCAATAACCGTGCCTCAGCTCTTTATCCCACCCCTTTAAAGACGTGGGACGAAGAGCTGAGGAATGGCAATTGGGTCTGACTGCTGCATGATGCAGGGGCGTACTTAGAGTATTTGGCACCTGTGGCAGATCCTGTATGTGGCACCCCCCCACACACACACTTTAAAACTGCATAGTTTCTATGGTTAGGGAAACATTGACAGGGGTACAGAAAAATTGTTATCATTATATACTGAGGCACACATTGACGGTGGTACAGCATAATTTAGGGATTACGCTGTACCACCGTCAATGTGTGCCTATACTTTGAGCCCGACAATACTGCAGTACAACCCCTATCACTATATACTAAGCCAAACATTGATGTGGTGTAGGCCTAACACTTCAGTGACTGGCTTAGTACATAGTAGGGATGCACCGAACTGAAAATTCAGCATTCATTTGGCCAAATCCGAAAAAAAAAAAGTTTAAAATACTTTATTAAAAGTAACACACCAAAATTAGACAAAAAATAAATCAACAATATTAATATATATATATATATATATACATATATATACTAGGGCTGCAACAACTAATCGATAAAATCGATAATAATTGAATCGATTATTATCGATTATAAAATGAGGGTTTTTTCAGAGCAAACGCTCTGAAAAATACCCCTCATTATATAATCCGTTTAGTCTGACTCACAGCAGCAGCTCCTACTTACCAGTCCCTCCCTGTAATCACTGTGACAACTGGCCCCGCCCCTTCCTTCTCCCAGAAGGCCAGAACCACATGGCTGTGACACTCATCTAACTGTAAGTATAAAATTAATATTTGGGCTACTGAAAGTTAGGGGAGGTGGGGGTTAATTTAGGGGCAGTTATGGTTAATGGGGTGTTTAGGGGCAGCAATGGTTAATGGTGTGTTTAGGGGCAGCTATGGTTAATGGGGTGTTTAGGGTTAATTTAGGAGCAGCTGTGGTTAATGGGGTGTTTGGGGTTAATTTGAGGCAGTTGTGGTTAATGGTGTGTTTAGGGTTAATTTAGGGGCTGTTGTGGTTGACAGGGTCTTTAGGGTTAATTTAGGGGATGTTGTGGTTAATGGGGTGTTTAGGGTTAATTTAGGGGCAGTTATGGTTAATGGGGTGTTTAGGGTTAATTTAGGGTAGTTGTTTTGATGGGGTATTTAGAGTTAATTTAGGGGTAGTTATGGTTAATGGGGTGTTTAGGGTTAATTTAATGATGAGGACTGAGGGTTAATTTGATTAATTTAATAAAGTTAACTTAAGGTGCAGTTAGAGATAAAGGGGGGCCAGACTAAAGGGAATCTAAATCCTGGGGGCAGTGAAGATTAACCCAGTACTTATTTATAAAAGTATGGTGTCAGTGTGCTGTGAACGGGTCTGTGACTCTATGAGGGGACTATGAGATATCTGGGGAGGACGGAGTGACATATCTGGGGGTATAAGGCATATACATTATATAAGGCATATGTGGGGAGGGCAGTTTGGCATGTCTGGGGAGGACGGAGTGGTGTATCAGGGTGTATAAGGCATATCTGGGGCCACAGTGGCATATCTGGGGGTAGAGTGGAGTGGCATATGTGGGGAGGGCAGTGTGGCATGTCTGGGAGGCAGTGTGGCATGTCTGGGGAGGATGGAGTGGTGTATCAGGGGGTATAAGGTGTATCAGGCACAGTGGCATATGTGGGGGTGGAGTGGTATATGTGGGAGGCAGCGTGGAGTGGTATATGTGGGAGGCAGCGTGGAGTGGTATATGTGGGAGGCAGCGTGGAGTGGCATATGTGGGAGGCAGCGTGGAGTGGTATATGTGGGAGGCAGCGTGGAGTGGTATATGTGGGAGGTAGCGTGGAGTGGTATATGTGGGAGGCAGCGTGGAATGGTATATGTGGGAGGCAGCGTGGAGTGGTATATGTGGGAGGCAGCGTGGAGTGGTATATGTGGGAGGCAGCGTGGAATGGTATATGTGGGAGGCAGCGTGGAATGGTATATGTGGGAGGCAGCGTGGAGTGGTATATGTGGGAGGCAGCGTGGAGTGGTATATGTGGGAGGCAGCGTGGAGTGGTGCATGTCTGGGAGGCAGCGTGGAGTGGTGCATGTCTGGGAGGCAGTGTGGAGTGGCATGTCTGGGAGGCAGCGTGGCAAGCCTGGGCTCAAATGTGCATCAATTGGGGGGGCTGGTTGGGAAATAAAGACAAGAAATGCATTTTATCAAAGTTTTTTTTTATTCTGCTGTTTGTATTTAACATCATTTGTTTATTAAATTATTTTAAATAAATGAAAAATTTACATTAATTTTTTTATCCGATTAATCGATTAATCGACAAAATAATCGGCCAACTAATCGATTATGAAAATAATCGTTAGTTGCAGCCCTAATATATACATATAATTAACAGCAATCACAATCCTATCATGCCCAGGTTCTAGCATGTACTGGCTGACTTAGCATGATAGGCGTGTGATTGCTGTTTGCAACCATATATATCTATTAATGCTGTTATTGAATTATTGGACGAAAAAAAATAAAAAATTGATAACAGCACACTCCTATCATGCCTAGACAGCCTTCCTATGCCATGCTATCCCCCCACACTTCCATGCAATCTGAAACCCTCATTCACAAACATTCATCATGAACTACAGCATAACACCCATCACTCTCACACACTTACTTATATTTTCCTACCTTTCCTCTGGTACTGTCACTTTTCCTCCTCCTATTCATTCTTCCTCTTCTGTGTCCTGTCCTTCCGGTGCGCGGAAGACGGTGGGCGTGGCTTCAGTGTTGTGCGCCGGGATTTGACATCAAGTCCCGACACACAGCCACAGTTGCCGCGCGTATAGTTTTTGGAGGCGTGCACGGCGGCCAGTCCCGGTGGCAGCCACTTAGTTTTTAACTTTGCGGCTGCCATGAATGTTCGTCTGCCGGCCGCCCGGCCAGCCCGGATTCAGGGTGGCCTGGGGGGCAATTGCCCCCCTGCCCAGCCTGCCCCTGTCTTTATCCTAATTTTTATATTTCCATTTGTCGTCAACCTGATTATTCCTTATTTCCATATGGTGTGATGGAGCTAGTTAACATTTGTAACTTTCATAATAGGAATAGGTGTCAATGCTGATACCCACCAGAAGGTCACTGGGGGACAGGAGAGACCCTCCAGAGAGAAGGCTCCCCCTTCTGGCTGATCGCACAGCTTGAGGTCCAGCAAAAGCTTCAATAACACTACATACAGATGGGAGGCCGAAAGAAATATTCCCACTGCCGCCTGTGCTCTGGTATTAAGGAGCGCCCTTAACAGACCAGAACAGAATTGCACTTCCCCTGTCTCTGAAAAACCTGCTTACACATATGCAACACATACACGTTACCAATACCATATTCAGGCCTACATTATAAAATGTGGTAGATCTCAAAATGTGTGTATGTAAAACAGGGCAGACCCTAAGAAGGCGGATTAATGCACATAGATTTAATTTAGCAGAAAAGAGACAGACACACCTGTAGAAGACCACTTCTGCCAAAATGGACACAGTATCAAAGATCTAAGGATCACCATATTAATAGAACTTCCAGACACGAATAGAAAGGAATATATGGGAATACAATCTAATGCTATAGATAAATAGTTGAATTACAATGATTCCATTTATTAGCTTTACAAGCATTCGAGACCAACTTGCTAGATCCCTTCCTTAGACATTAATGAGGCAAAAGCAAAATTTCTTCATTACAAAAGTGCAATTCACAGCTCAAGAAAAGACAAAATAAACACTGAAGAATTTTCTCTATAGTAAATTAGCCAGTCTTCATTCAGAGCAACTTTCATCAGTACACTCCCTGGTTAAGGGGGGCATAAAACCATTTGACACATGCGAGATCCATTTGTAAGGCATATATAATTGGCATATCAGTTTGACCTCCCATATTTTTCTATCACTTTGGGTGGTTAACAATCCAATCAGTACCAAAAGATTCACGTCCTGGATGCTGTGCCCAGGTTGACAGATACTATCATTTTAACTATTTCAGTATTGAAGATACCACAAGGTACTGTAAAGAAATGAAGCAAAGAATTTCCTAAAACAACTGGACAGCCATATTTTCTTCCTGAACGGATATAAAAACCTCATCCCTAAAGGCCTAATTTTATAGAACCGTACTCTGCACACCTACAACAGCCAGTATACGCAAGGAATGTGTAACAGGGACATAATGATATCTGCTCACAGTGAACAACTGAAACCAGACCCGGCATTTGCCCGGTGGGCTGGGCGGCCCAAGGCTGGATTGACATAGCAGCTGATGGAGCTGCAGCTCCAGGCCCCTACCTTAAAAAAGGCCCAGTCAGGACTGGACTGACTGGGCCTATGCGGCCTCTACGGCCGCATTAACGCAGGACAAAAAGGGCACCTGCCCCTTACGCCCGAAGCAACTGCGACCGGGCCTGCCACTCTAGGGGGCCGGCCTTAGGGGTGTGCGGCCACACAGGGCGCCACGGCAGCAGGGGCTGCCCAGGACTTAAATTAAAACATTTGTTTGTTTTTTTTTAACTTTATTTAGCATCCTCCATGTGAAGTTTTCAGCAACCGCTCGGCGCTCCTCACTCTCCCTGACTCCATTGCGGTGCCAGCACTTCACTCTGAGCGCCGGAATATGATTGTCCTGTCTCTACTACACGTACCCCCGCGGTCTATGTGAAGCTCAACAGGCAGCTTAACACCCTCCTATAAGTCAATAAATGAGACTAGGTTGAAGTCTGTAGCTTTATTAACCAGCCGTAGGGATGGGGTACAACTGAGGGAAAAACAGAATGATGCAAACTGTAAGAATACAGAATACATAAATATAATACACCATTACAATAATACAGTTGACAAAGCATGTTAGCAAGTGTGATAGGCCATGTGTAAGTAAGCCAGATTGCAAAGGCAGCTGACTATTAATACAGAAATATAACATATAAAACATACATAAAGTGTCTCTAAAGCTACTGAAAGCAGTGAGGTGACTGAGGAAGTGATAAACCCTATCTCTTACCAACGATGATTACATAAGAGGAGAGATTGAGACAGGTGCCAGCTTCCCAGCTCATGTGGTATGAAAAATAGGTAGCGGCTAGTTCCTACCCAGTAGAAGGACTCTGGTGATGTCAGCAGACCATGTGACTGTTTGGTCACATGGTACAAAGAACTACAGGAAGAAAAAGAAGCAGCAGCAGCGCCGGACGTGCAAATGGGCTGTGCTGGGCTGCTGTTTCTTTTTCAATAACGTGGGATGTGAGGATGAAGCTTTAACAGAACTCCTGAAAATACAGAATATTATGGAGGCAGAAGAAAACTTGAATCTGTGAATCTGTGAAATAATTCACAGTGAGTCTCTCTCTCTCTCTCTGTGCCAGTGATTGTGTCTCTCTCTGTGCCAGTGGTTGTGAGTGATTGTGTGTCTCTTTCTGTGCCAGTGATTGTGTCTCTCTCTGTGTGCCAGTGATTGTGTCTCTCTCTGTGCCAGTGATTGTTTGTGAGTGAGTGTGTGTCTCTCTGTGTCAGTGAGTGTGTGTCTCTCTCTCTGTGTCAGTGAGTGTGTGTCTCTCTGTGTCAGTGAGTGTGTGTCTCTCTGTGTGTCAGTGTGTGTCTCTCTCTCTGTGTGTCAGTGAGTGTGTGTCTCTCTGTGTCAGTGAGTGTGTCTCTCTCTGTGTCAGTGAGTGTGTCTCTCTCTGTGTCAGTGAGTGTGTGTGTCTCTCTCTGTGTCAGCGTGTGTCTCTCTCTCTCTGTGTCAGCATGTGTCTCTCTGTGTCAGCGTGTGTGTCTCTCTCGCTCTGTGTCAGCGTGTGTCTCTCTCTCTCTGTGTCAGCGTGTGTGTCTCTCTCGCTCTGTGTCAGCGTGTGTGTCTCTCTCTGTGTCAGCGTGTGTCTCTCTCTGTGTCAGCGTGTCTCTCTCTGTGTCAGCGCGTCTCTCTCTCTGTGTCAGCGTGTCTCTCTGTGTCAGCGTGTGTGTGTCTCTCTCTGTGTCAGCGTGTGTGTCTCTCTGTGTCAGCGAGCGTGTCTCTCTGTGTCAGTGAGTGTGTTTCTCTCTGTGTCAGTGAGTACGGCTCTCTCTGTGTCAGTGAGTGTGTGTGTCTCTCTCTGTGTCAGTGAGTGTGTCTCTGTGTCAGTGAGTGTGTCTCTGTGTCAGTGAGTACGGCTCTCTCTGTGTCAGTGAGTGTGTGTGTCTCTCTGTGTCAGTGAGTGTGTGTGTCTCTCTCTGTGTCAGCGGGTGTCTCTCTCTGTGTCAGCGTGTGTGTCTCTGTGTCAGCGTGTGTCTCTCTCTCTGTGTCAGTGTGTGTCTCTCTCTGTGTCAGTGTGTGTCTCTCTCTCTCTGTGTCAGCGCGTCTCTCTCTCTGTGTCAGCGTGTCTCTCTGTGTCAGCGTGTGTGTCTCTCTCTCTCTCTGTGTCAGCGTGTGTGTCTCTCTCTCTGTGTCAGCGTGTGTCTCTCTCTCTGTGTCAGTGAGTGTGTCTCTCTGTGTCAGTGAGTGTGTCTCTCTGTGTCAGCGTGTGTGTCTCTCTGTGTCAGCGTGTGTGTCTCTCTCTCTGTCAGCGTGTGTGTCTCTCTCTGTGTCAGCGTGTGTGTCTCTCTCTCTCTGTCAGCGTGTGTGTCTCTCTCTCTCTCTGTGTCAGCGTGTGTGTCTCTCTCTCTCTGTGTCAGCGTGTGTGTCTCTCTCTCTCTGTGTCAGCGTGTGTGTCTCTCTCTCTCTCTGTGTCAGCGTGTGTCTCGCTCTCTCTGTGTCAGTGTGTGTCTCTCTTTCTGTGTCAGCGTGTGTGTCTCTCTCTCTCTGTGTCAGCGTGTGTCTCTCTCTCTCTGTGTCAGCGTGTCTCTCTCTGTGTCAGCGTGTCTCTCTCTGTGTCAGCGTGTCTCTCTCTCTGTGTCAGCGTGTGTCTCTCTCTGTGTGTCAGCGTCTGTCTCTCTCTGTGTGTCAGCGTGTGTCTCTCTCTCTCTCTCTGTGTCAGCGTGTGTCTCTCTCTCTCTGTGTCAGCATGTGTCTCTCTCTGTGTCAGCGTGTCTCTCTCTGTGTCAGCGTGTGTGTCTCTCTCTGTGTCAGCGTGTGTCTCTCTCTATGTGTCAGCGTGTCTCTCTCTGTGTCAGCGTGTGTCTCTCTCTGTGTCAGCGTGTGTCTCTCTCTGTGTCAGCGTGTGTGTCTCTGTGTCAGCGTGTGTGTCTCTCTCTGTGTCAGCGTGTCTCTGTGTCAGCGTGTGTGTCTCTCTCTCTGTGTCAGCGTGTGTCTTTCTCTGTGTCAGCGTGTGTCTCTCTCTCTGTGCCAGTGAGTATCTCAGACTCTCTCTCTCTGTGCCAGTGAGTGTCTCAGACTCTCTCTCTCTCTCTCTCTGTGCCAGTGAGTGTCTCAGACTCTCACTCTCTCTATCTCTGTGCCAGTGAGTGTCTCAGACTCTCTCTCTCTCTCTCTGTGCCAGTGAGTGTCTCAGACTCTCTCTCTCTCTGTGCCAGTGAGTGTCTCAGACTCTCTCTCTCTCTCTGTGCCAGTGAGTGTCTCAGACTCTCTCTCTCTCTCTCTGTGCCAGTGAGTGTGTCTCGCTTTGTCTCTCTCTGTTCCAGTGAGTGCGTCTCTCGCGCCTCCGCTCAACTCTCCTGCACATCATTTTTTAGTGAATAAACTCATTTGTTATAGACTAAATGCCATGTCTGTAATTGAGACCTTCACAATGTATATGAGAATGTGATAAAAAAAAGCAACAGCTGTATATGTTTCAAAATAATAGTAACAATAATAATAAATGTTCACGAATAATTAAATGAACATAACGCATGTAATATATCTGGAATGGCAATTAAAAATCTTTTTTTTATTTTTTTATCTTTAACTAGATGTTTATACTGTTTTCTTCTTCTACAGTCTATCTCAACCACTCACAAAACATTTACTTTTTAGTGACATGGGTAGATTAATAGATTACGTCCTCATGGTGGCGTCTTTTTGGAATAGAAGCCAGGCATAAACTGTTGCCCATGGAGTATTGTGCAGCGGACAAGTGCAAAGGTAACGGGAACAGCTCAGCTGTGTGCGTCGGACTCCCATACACAAGGGAGAATATCCAAGAAAAGCTCCATTGGTTGTGTCTTTCTCCTGCTCAGATTAGGGACCACACAGGGTTAAGGTGTGAATCCACGACAGATGGAAGACAATTGGACATGTTGGTACCCATTAACACAATTATTATTAGGAATATCTATGGGTATGTTATGAAACCGCGTTAGAGTAAATAAAATCTAATACACAATGTTTCTGGAATTTTTCTTGCCTTTATGACCATGGCAAGACCATGGAAGCTAGATTTCTCACTATGAACTGTCTAGTTCCTATTCCTGTAAGGGACCTGCGTGAGCTGGAGATATGAGTCACTTCGCAGTATAGATACTAAGGATTGTTATCCTTGTAAAGGACCTGTGTGAGCTGAAGGTGTAAGAGTCCTTTAGCTGGATGGAAACTAGATTGCTCACTATAAACTAGAGCTGAAACAACGAATCGATAAAATCGATAATAATCGATAACGGAAATCATCGATAACGATTTCCGTTATCGATTAATCGAGTGATCAATTCGTTGTTGGAGCACTCGGCTCCTTTTACTTACCTCCGCGAGCGTTCCCCGCTTCTGCTACACGCTCTGCAGTCTCCGCCTTCTTTTAGCTACGTGACGGATGTGACGCGTTCCGGAGGTAAGTATTCTTCATGTCTATGTGCACGGATCGCACAGAGCCACTCGCACAGAGCGAATCGCTCTGTGCGAATGGAGCCACTCGCACAGAGCGGTTCGCTCTGTGCGAGTGGCTCCACTCGCACAGAGCGGTTCGCTCTGTGCGAGTGGCTCCATTCGCACAGAGCGGTTCGCTCTGTGCGAGTGGCTCCATTCGCACAGAGCGGTTCGCTCTGTGCGAGTGGCTCCATTCGCACAGAGCGGTTCGCTCTGTGCGAGTGGCTCCATTCGCACAGAGCGGTTCGCTCTGTGCGAGTGGCTCCATTCGCACAGAGCGGTTCGCTCTGTGCGAGTGGCTCCATTCGCACAGAGCGGTTCGCTCTGTGCGAGTGGCTCCATTCGCACAGAGCGGTTCGCTCTGTGCGAGTGGCTCCATTCGCACAGAGCGGTTCGCTCTGTGCGAGTGGCTCCATTCGCACAGAGCGGTTCGTGAGTGTGGGTGCAGGGCAGAGTGGGGGTGGGGGTGCAGGGCAGAGTGGGGGTGCAGGGCAGAGTGGGGGTGGGGGGTGCAGGGCAGGAGACTGGGTGCAGGGCAGAGTGGGGGTGGGGATGCAGGGTGTGAGTGTGGGTGCAGAGCAGAGTGGGAGACTGGGTGCAGGGCAGAGTGGGGGTGGGGATGCAGGGCAGGGTGTGAGTGTGGGTGCAGGGCAGAGTGTGAGTGTGGGGGCAGGGCAGAATGTGGGGCAGGGCTGGGTGCAGGGCAGAGTTAGAGACTGGGTGCAGGGGCACAGTGCAAAGTGCTGGGTGCAAAGTGCCAGTGCTGGGTGCAAAGTGCCAGGGCTGGGTGCAAAGTGCTGGGTGCAAAGTGCCAGGGCTGGGTGCAAAGTGCAAAGTGCTGGTGCAAAGTGCTGAATGCTGGGTGCAAAGTGCTGGATGCAAAGTGCCAGGGCTGGGGCAAAGTGCTGGGTGCAAAGTGCTGGGTGCAAAGTGCCAGGGCTGGGTGCAAAGTGCTGGGTGCAAAGTGCTGGGTGCAAAGTGCTGGGTGCAAAGTGCAAAGTGCTGGGGCAAAGTTTCTTGAACAGTAATAGTCCACCTCTTTTCAGAATGTTTGGGGTTATTTTGTTTCATAAATATTGTGTTTGGGTTCTTGTACTTTGAAAATATTGTTTTTTATTACATCATAACAAAATAAGAATGTTAATGTAAATTTTAAGTTGTTTTTTAACATCCAGTTCATTAAATTCTTTTAAATAAACGAAAAATTTGCATATTGTTTTTTTTTATCCGATTAATCGATTAATCGAAAAAATAATCGGCCGATTAATCGATTATTAAAATAATCGTTAGTTGCAGCCCTACTATAAACCGTCTAGTTCCTATCCCTCTAAGGGACCTGTGTGAGCTGGAGATATGAGTCCCTTTGCAGTATAGCAACTAGGGTTTGTTATCCTTGTAAAGGACCATTGTTAGCTGAAGGTGTAAGAGTCCTTTAGCTGGATGGAAACTAGATTGCTCACTATGAACCGTCTAGTTCCTATCCCTCTAAGGGACCTGTGTGAGCTGGAGATATGAGTCCCTTTGCAGTATATGAACTAGGGATTGTTATCCTTGTAAAGGACCATTGTTACCTGATGGTATAAAAGTCCTTTAGCTGGATGGAAACTAGATTGCTCACTATAAACCGTCTAGTTTCTATCCCTGTAAGGGACCTGTGTGAGCTGGAGATATGAGTCCCTTCGCAGTATAGGAACTAGGGATTGTTATCCTTGTAAAGGACCTGTGTGAGCTGAAGGTATAAAAGTCCTTTAGCTGGATGGAAACTAGATTTCTCACTATAAGCTGTCTAGTTTCTATCCCTCTAAGGGACCTGTGTGAGCTGGAGATATGAGTCCCTTTGCAGTATAGCACCTAGGGATTGTTATCCTTGTAAAGGACCATTGTTAGCTGAAGGTGTGTTATAAATATAAAAACGTGTCTGTATTTTATGAATCTTACTATAATTATTGAATAACATTTACTGTATGAATATATATATATTTACACTGTTATGCTATCAATAACCACTATCGAGTGTAAAGTCAGAGTCCACACTCCTTGTTTTCTGCAATTAACAATATTTATTAAGAGAGGCTAAACAAATTAACAATACATATACAAATTACTATAAGTTAGCATATGCTGTTACCAAACTAACTATTCATTGATTGAATGGAAATAACAAAGAAACAGCAGGATAAGCCTGTAAACACGTGATACAATTACCACTCCCTTGTGATCATCTCCAAGCAGACTCAGAGAGAGAGAGAGAGAGAGAGAGAGAGAGAGAGAGAGATACTGGCATACAGTATCTGGCATACAGTTGGTTGTCAATCATGCCTTCCTTTTTACAAGGTGTAAGAGTCCTTTAGCTGGATAGAAACTAGATTGCTCACTATGAACCGTCTAGTTCCTATCCCTCTAAGGGACCTGTGTGAGCTGGAGATATGAGTCCCTTTGCAGTATAGGAACTAGGGATTGTTATCCTTGTAAAGGACCATTTGTTAGCTGAAGGTGTAAGAGTCCTTTAGCTGGATGGAAACTAGATTGCTCACTATAAACCGTCTAGTTCCTATCCCTCTAAGGGACCTGTGTGAGCTGGAGATATGAGTCCCTTTGCAGTATAGGAACTAGGGATTGTTATCCTTGTAAAGGACCATTGTTACCTGATGGTATAAAAGTCCTTTAGCTGGATGGAAACTAGATTGCTCACTATAAACCGTCTAGTTTCTATCCCTGTAAGGGACCTGTGTGAGCTGGAGATATGAGTCCCTTCGCAGTATAGGAACTAGGGATTGTTATCCTTGTAAAGGACCTGTGTGAGCTGAAGGTATAAAAGTCCTTTAGCTGGATGGAAACTAGATTTCTCACTATAAACCGTCTAGTTCCTATTCCTGTAAGGGACCTGTGTGAGCTGGAGAGATAAGGGTCCTTAAGCTGGATGGTAACTAGATTTCTCACCATGAACCATCTAGTTCCTATCCTTTAACGGGACCTGGCCACAATGGAGCAAAAGGTAATTTACAGGGATAGAAACTAGCTCTCTTTACATGAGTTGGATAGTTCCTATCCCTGTACAGGACCTGACCACTAGGGGGCAAAAGGTAATTTTGCTGGATAGAAAATAGCTCACACACACTGAGCAAGTGTGTGTGAGCTAAAGGACATGGTCCTTCTACCGGATAGGAACTAGTCTCAACCGTTTTAGAACTGCTTCCATGATATACTCAGTAAGCTTACTTACAGTGTTCTCTGCTGTATATAAGTCTGCTACTCAGACAGGCTTCTCAGTGCTCTGAAGGCCTCTCTGTGCCTCTGCTGTTTTTTGCTCAAAAGCTCCAGGTTTTCTTTTACAGTTTAGAAATTCAGTATTATCCACATACCGCTGCCACCATGTTTTGATACCTCCTATGCAAAGATTGATGCACTCTCAGTTAAGGGTAAAACAGGCTTCTTTATTATGCATAGCTTCATAACATACAACTGCCGTGCTGAGCTGGTTAGCTCCAAACTCCAGTTACTACAACTCACACTGAACTCTCTAGCACCCTCTGCAGGTTGCTACATGAACAGCACAGGATATGCTGTTGCTGTGAAAATACACCAGATGTCACGGTGGGCAGAGGTCAGAGGCCTAAAACAAGCCATGCAAGGCAAGGCTTAAAGAAAAATATGGAGGAGCAGTGTTGAAATCAAATGGCTGCAGTGATGCCAAGCCTGTGAGGGTAATGGAAGGTTAAGGATGTGGCTGAAGATGTAAGATAAGCTATTTGGTTTTACAATGTAAGGTCATTTGCACAGTAACGCACTCCAAAGGGTTTGGAATCAAAGGCCGCAGGAAAGATGCGATTCTTAGATACTCTCCACGGGGCCAGACATGTAAAGCAAAAAGTGCTGTATTATCACAAAGATGTGTGTATTTTCATATAGACTATCTATCTCCTCCATAACAGGAACTTTCTGGAAAGAGGGGTTGAGTGAACCACTTTCTGGGAGGTACATGTGATTCTGGGATAACTAGTTACGAGCTGCAGGAGGCAGTCTAAGAAACAAGAGCGCTGTGAACAGAAGTGTTCTGGGTGAGGTCACTCAGAACGAAGCTGGGCAAGATAGTGTAATGCAGTGAGCTAAGAGAGGCTTTCCAAGGATTAAGGATAAATTGAAATAACTATATCATTTTAAATATCCCTTTTGTTTTGTATTATTATCTAATGTTTTGTGTATGTTATATATTTTATAACCTGTAACAATAACCTAATTCATAATTGATATACATTTTTTATACACTTGTCTTTGTGCTTTATTCGTCACACATTCTCTAAAGAATAACCCTGTATGAGGGTCATAATTTCTTACAATTCTACAACAATTCTATAACATTCACTTAGCGTCAATTGACGTGCCACGACCGTCATGGATTTAAATGGGTGTAGAACGAGATATACATTCGCTTTCTGCACCCAAACTGGGAGGCAAGTCTAGTCAAGTGGCCCGTTGCGCCACTGAATCAGCCCACCATCCATGCCCATCTTTTCCTGATTTTCTAACACATATTGATGTTATGTGATAGGATTGGGAGTACATCAGTAATCGTACACGGGATGTCTGAAGCAACAATTTAGTGCCACTAATCATTTTCAATAAAATATGTAGATTGAAATAGAGTAAATAACACAACTTTTTTTTTTTTTCAATATGTCATGCAATACAATGAAATTTAGCTATTTAAATTTAGCAATTTAAAATGCAGTTTAGCATGGTTATTTTTTTAGAAGGCCAAAAAAATATTTATACTTACACATGCACACAACCTACCTTTTTTGGTAGCTCTTATGCTCCCTAAAGATCCTTGAACGCTTTGTCAAAGCACAGAGAAATTATGTCATATTACTCAGTGTGTTGGGCCTGAGGTAGTACTGGCATAGGGGTATGTCTGGGGGTTTGTGGCGCTGGTGCTGGGGGTCCTCCTTTACACCAGTGTCTTTGCTACCCCAAGGTCAACATATGTATGTGGCCCTGCTATGTGCATCTCTGCGGATAAGTAAGGGGCCCAGTCCTGTGCTATAGCCCCTTCCAGACCCCCTATCTGCGGCAGTCGCTGGGATAAAGCTTGGATGCAGGGAGCCAGAGCCTTATCCCCAGCAGCAGTCGGAGACACAATGGAAGTATTTTTAGTACAATGCCTCAGAGACAAGAAGACATTACATAGTTCATAAGGTTGAAAAAAGACCTAAGTACATCAAGTTCAACCCTTCTACCTGACCTACCTATTCTTGATCCAAAAGAAGGCAAAAAAAAAACCCTAATAAAGCTACTTCGAAATCTGCCATATGGGGAAAAAAAATCCTTCTTGACTCCAAGAGGCAATTGGATTTCTCCTTGGATCAAGAAGCTCTAAAATATTTAAGCCATACATAGACACCAAATACACAAACAAATAAACATGGGACAAAAATAAATAGATACATACAAATAGTTAAGAAAAAAATGGAGGTGCGATAAATGAAGGCTTTCCCAATTACCGATCGTACTTAGGCTACAAGGAGGTATATGATTTTTTCCCACTTTCTAATTTTGGTTAAGCTAAACCCATTTAATCTGGTGGCGCCCAGTTGCAGTTTACAGTGGTGTATTGTAATTACTTTTATCTCCTCCCATTTCGACATTTTTTACTTTTCCAATTTTTCGCTATATATAATTTTGTAGATAAAAGAATATGGGTCATTAGGCTTTTATGTACATTTGAAACTTTTGGCCAGTCTAAGTGAAGTAGGGAGGAATCCGGTGTTAGAGGTAAATTTACCCCAGTTAGGTTCTCAATCTGACAAAGAACCTCTTTCCAGAGAGCCATCATATAGTGGCATGTCCACCAAATATGTATGAAACTTCCATCATCCTTTCCACATCTCCAGCAATTAGCTTCGGTGTTTTCATACATTTTTGCTAACTTTACTGGGACAAGATACCATCTATAGCATGCTTTATATAAGTTTTCTCTTATATTTAGACAGTGTATTACACTGTTGACCGATCTTATTGTGTTTATCCAAGTATCCCAGGAAATATTCCTATTACATAGTTACATAGTTATATAGGCTGAAAAAAGACATGCGTCCATCAAGTTCAGCCTTTCCTATATCTGTTAATTTGTTGCTGTTGATCCAAAAGAAGGCAAAAAAACCCGGTTTCGCCCTTTCCAATTTTGCACTAACCAGGGAAAAAAATTCCTTCTTGACCCCAAAACGGCAGTCAGATTCCTCCTTGGATCAATAAGCTGTTTCCCCATAATTAAAGATTATATCCCCGAATATTATGTTTTTCCAGGTATCCATCCAGTTGCAGTTTAAGCGTCTGTACAGACTCTGATAAAACTACCTCTGCAGGCAGAGAATTCCACATCCTTATTGTCCTTACTGTAAAAAACCCTTTCCTCTGCTTTAGTCTAAATCTCCTTTCTTCCAGTCTAAACGCATGACCACGCGTCCTATGCATAGTCCTGTTTATGAACAGATTTCCACACAATGGTTTGTATTGGCCCCGAATATATTTATATAATGTTATCATATCCCCTCTGAGGCGACGTTTTTCTAAACTAAACAGATTTAAATTAGTTAACCTTTCTTCATAACTATAGTGCTCCATTCCTTTTATTAATTTTGTAGCCCGCCTCTGCACCCTTTCTAGTGCTATGATATCCTTCTTTAGAAAAGGTGCCCAAAATTGCACAGCATATTCAAGGTGCGGCCTTACCATTGATTTATACAGAGGCAAGATTATATCTTTATTCCGCGACTTGATGCCCCTTTTTATACACGACAATACCTTACTGGCCTTAGCAACCGCAGACTGACACTGCACATTGTTGCCTAGTTTGTTGTCTATAACAATTCCCAAATCCTTCTCATTTGTCGTTACCCCTAATTCACTACCGTTTAGTGTGTAGGTTGCTTGTGCATTCGCTACCCCGAAGTGCATAACTTTACATTTGTCTACATTGAATTTCATCTGCCATTTGTGTGCCCAGTCCCCCAGTCTATCTAGATCCCTCTGCAGCACAGTAATATCCTGCTCGCCCCGTATAACTTTACCTAGTTTAGTGTCATCTGCAAACACAGAAACATGACTTTCAATGCCTACTGCAGGTACTGCCGAAAGATTAGAAACAGAGGTTCACTTATTTCCTGACACAGCTCCTTAAGTACTCGTGGGTGAATACCGTCAGGCCCTGGAGCCTTGTTAACATTAATTTTCTTTAGTTGCTGCAGCACCTTGTCCTGGGCCATCCACTCACAGTTTGACTGAACATTTTTCTCAGTGGTCCTATGTATCTCCATTGCCATAGGTTCCTCCATAACATATACTGAGGAAAAATAGTTATTTAAAGTTTCTGCTTTTTCCTGGTCCTCCTTAACCAACACTCCCCTCTCTGTTATTAATGAACCTTCGTTTTCATTCTTTGTTTTTTTAGAATTTATGTAGAATTTTTTGGGGTTAGTTTTGCTCTCTTTTGGCAATCACCCTCTCATTTTCTAGTTTAGCCCATCTAATCACCTTTTTGCATGCTTTATTGGCTTCCTTATATCTTATAGGATGCCTCTGATTCGTCTGATTTAAATGCTGTAAAAGCCATTTTCTTATTTTTAATTTCCTGCTTAACGACCCCACTAAGCCACATCGGTTTCAATTTGTTTCTTTTATATTTGTTTCCTAGTGGTACATACTGAGAAGTGTACCCTGCTAATATTTGTTTGAAAATACTCAATTTTTCCTCAGTATTTTTATCCCTTAAAATTATACGTTTTAGTATTCCCCATGGGCAATTTCTTTTTTGAGTTTATTTCAAAAGAGACCATATTGTGATCACTATTACCCAAGTGCTCCCCCACTTGAATGTCAGACACAAGATCAACATTGTTTGTTATCACCAGATCCAAACAAGTATCCTTTCTAGTTGGTGCTTGTACCAGTTGTGACATGAAGGTGTCATTTAACAGGTTCAAAAACCTGAATCCCCTTGCAGAGCTACTAGTCCCTCTATCCCAATTTATGTCCGGGAAATTAAAATCTCCAATAATTAACGTGTTACCCAGATGTGCAGCTTTCTCAATTTGTTCTAACAGCTCCTCTTCCTCATCATTATTAACATTAGGTGGTTTATAACATATCCCAACCAGTAGTTCTTTTCCTTTTTTTTGCCCCAAGTTGATCTCTACCCATAAAGCTTCCACAAATCCCTTGTCGCCTTCAAGATGCTTAATATTTGACTTTAGCTCGTTGCTAACATACAAGCATACTCCTCCTATTCAAGTCCTTCTCCCTGGTCTTAATAGCCCTCACTGGCGTATTTTCATAATTAGATTTAATTAAGTTTAGCCACTTAGTAATCATTCCCTTGGTGTTTATCATGTTATATATAGAATTTAATAGTACCCATTTCTCTCCATTATTTAATATATCGTATTTTGAAAAGAAGCCTTTAATTCTTAGATCGGAAAATAACTCTTTGGTAGGGAGTGAATATTCCTCCTGTATCTGGGGGAAGGATTTGAATTCCTTATCAAAGTATAGATCCTGGATAGTTAAAATTCCGGCCTGTTTCCACATTGATAATTTAATATCCTCTATGCTAAGCTCTATTACTTCCAGTGGAAGAAAATCCTTCTCCAGGCGCCTAGAATGTCTTTTAATACCAGAGATCCTAATCCTGCCTCACAGCTTCTTTCTACTACTCTAGTAGACCATGGCAATACTGCCAGCCCATCTAGGCCTATAATTATCTCCTCAATTTGGTACCATACTTCTTTTATTCCACTAATCTGAGCCGCCATCGCATGTGCTACCATACAGGCCTCTTGATATTTATTTATATTTGGGACTCCAAGGCCCCCATCGTTTACTTTCCTGGATAGAAGTGTCAATCCCAATCTTGGCTTCTTACCTTGCCAGATAAACTTATTAAATGCTGTTTGGATCATTCCTAGCCATGCTTTGGGTATCGTAAGCGGTATCATTTGGAATAAATAGGTCCATTTGGGTAATATGTATGATCTAATTGTGTTAATTCTACCCGTCCAGGAGATTTCCCTTTTTACCCAGTCTTTTAAAGATTTATTTGTAGATTTCAGGAGAGGCAGAAAATTTGCCTCTATTATTTTCACCGGGTCCTTGGTAATCATAATGCCCTGTATAAGGCCATTATTGCATTGTATATGTTCCCAGAAAAACCAAACGCCTGTAATGTATGCCCTAAGAAATCCCATCTGACCCTGTCGAAAGCCTTCTCGGCATCTAAAGACAGGGCCAGAACAGGAGTATTTAGCCGCTGGGATACATCCAAAATATCTATAATTCCTCTAATATTGTTTTTAAATGACCTACCTGGGATAAACCCGGATTGATCTCGTGAAATTAAATCCGGAATTACTTCTTTTAGCCTTTTTGCTATTATTGCTGCATATATTTTAATATCGCCATTTAAAAGCGAAATTGGCCTATTATTAGAGAGAATCTCCGGATCTTTGTTAGGTTTTAAAATAGGGACTATATTAGTATATCCGGGGGGGAAATCCCCTTTTCTATTATCTCATTGAAGGTTTTGGTGAGTTTCGCTGCTAGCAGATCCTTAAATATTTTATAAAATGTATTACTAAACCCATCAGGCCCGGGCGCCTTACTAATTTGCATTCCGTTTATTACTTTAGTTATTTCTTCTATATCTATGGGTTTATTAATAAGCTTTAGTTGTTCTTCTGATATTTTGGGCAGCTTCCTATTGGAAAAATATTCTTGAGGCTTGTTTTGTTCTTTTCTCGTTATATTATATAGAGTTTTATAGTAATCGTTAAAAGCTGCTCCAATTTTCTCAGGAGTAGGGCATAACTCGCTATTTAATCTGATTTTATAAATTCTCTTAGATTGTTTCTTACCTTTTAATTTATTTGACAGCAAAGTATCTGCCCGATTACTATTATAATACCAGTAGATTCTTAAATAATGTAATTTTTTATTCTTTTCTTCAATAAGAAGCTCATTTATTTTATTTTGAATCTCACCTAGTTGTTTAGTTTTAAATTTAGTTGGCGAATACTTATTTTCTTGTGAGAGTCTATGGAACTTTAGATATAACTCTGCTAGGGATTCTCCTCTAGTTTTCTTCAGGAAAGTACCAAGTTTAATAAGGTGGCCTCTAATCACACACTTGTATGCACACCATATATTAGAAGAAATAACTTCCTCGCTCTCATTTTCACGGAAATATTTCTCTGTTATATCAACTATATTTTCTCTATTCTCCTTTTTAAGTAATATATTTTCATTTAGACGCCAATTTGTTCTTTTTTTAAGGTTTTGAGATAGAATATCCAGCACTATTACATTATGGTCAGACCATGTTATATCTTGTATCAGCACCTTTTTAACTTTCCTGGCTATTGCATCATCTTTTGCATCAGTCCCCTGCAATTAATAAATTACCTTGTTTTAAACTACATATATTCTCAAATAAATTCTTAAAAAATTGATTAGAAGGGCCATTAGGTGCATATATATTTACCAAAGTATATATCTCCCCTTGGATCTGAGCTATCAATATTAATACTCTAGCTTCTTCATCAGCCTCTTGATGGATTATTTTTATGTCTAAATCATCACTAATAAGGAGTGCCACTCCCCTTTTCCTTTTATTTTCTAGCGAAGAGCAAAACATAAGTTTTTCATCAGCAAGTCCTACAATTCATGCTATAGCTTCACAAAAATTCCCATATGGAATATTGGCATTATAAATGCCCATAGGGTGCCTAGTTTAAAAAAATGTATGATTTGATGGGGTAAATTGAATTGACCGGCTTCAAAGATGTCCCAAATATGGGACGTGGGCACAGACTGACCAGATGTCTAAATGGCAAAAAAAATACACACCTCACAAAGGTGGTCTTTTACCTCCCAAATAACCCAACAAACCAATGCATGTGTATCACTGCGCTCAGGAGATACTGAACACATATTGGGGTTGTTTGACATGGACATATACCAGGAGCGTATGTGTGGAAAAAATACCTTGGGGTGGCTAGTTTTCAAAAATATATAGTTTGATGGGGTAAATTTTATTGGCCCGCTTCAAAGATACCCGAAATAGGATATGTGGGCAGACTTTTTGACATGTCAAAATTCCAATTTGAAAATTGCACACCTCTCAAAAAGGGCCTTTTAGTCCCCGAACAACCTAACAAACCCATGCATGTGGGGTATCACTGCACTCAGGAGATGGTGCAGAACACATATTGGGGTGTTTGGCAGTGACATATACCAGGAGCGGTGAATTTATACCTGGAGTACAAGGCTGATGGTAGAATTAGTGCATGGAAATGGTTTGAAATACTTTGGGATGTCTAGTTTTTAAAAATGTATGGTTGGATGGGGTAAATTTCATTGGCTGGCTTCAAAGATACCAGAAACAGCACATGGGGCAGAATGACCAGCTTTGGGGAAAAAATGGTTTTGAAATAGCAAAACGCTACCCCATAACGTGCAGAAAAAAGCAAAAAAACATAAAAACATTGGGTATTTCTAAACTCAGGACAAATAGTAGAATTTATTAAGCAGGTTTTTTCATTAGTTTTTGCAAATGAGTAAAAGTTTTTTGTTTTTTTTTAAGTGAGAAAAAGTAATTTTTTAACACAAAATCACCATATTTTATCTTTTTTTTATAGTAAATTATATGATATGATATGATATAAAACTAATGGTATCTAACGAAAGCCCTGTTTGTCCTGAAAAAAACAATATGTAATATGTGTGGGAGCACAAAATGAGAAAGAAGAATATCACAGCTAAACAGAAACACTGAAAAATGTTAAAAGAGCTATTGTCCCACAATGTACTATGGGTAAGAAACAGTCTTGTCATTAAGGGGTTAAGAAATGGAAAGAATATGGCACCACAACAAATATACCAAGAGAGGGCCACCCTCCAATATTCATGGACCAAGCAAGCATTGCCAATCAGAGAGGCAACAAAGAGACCAAAGATAACTCTAAAGGAGCTGGGAAGCTCCACAGTTGAGATTGGAGCATCCCTCCATAGGATCAATTTTAGCCTTACAGTCCACAGAGCTGGGCTTTATGGGAAAGTGGCCAAAAAAATAAGCAAACAAGCTTGCTGTTCACCAAAAGGAATGTGGGAAGCTCCCCAAAAAACATATGAAAGATGGTACCCTGGTCAGATAAGACTACAATTCAGCTTTTTGGACATCAAGGAAATAGCTATGTCAAGCGCAAACCCAACACCTCTCATCACCCCGAGAACACCATTTCATCCGTTTTTAATCAGCAGGGACTGGGTAACTGGTCAGGAATGAAGGAATGATGAATGGTGCCAAATACAGGGAAATTCTTGATGAAAACCTGTTTTAGTCTTCCAGATATTTGAAACTAGGACGGAGGTTCACCTTCCAGCAGGACAATTACCCTAAGCATACTGGTAAAGCAACACTCGAGTGGTTTAAGGGGAAACATTTAAATGTCTTAGAATGGTCTAGTCAAGCCCAGACCTCGATCCAATTGAGAATCTGTGAAATGACTTTGAAATGATTGCTGTACACCAGCAGGACTCATCCAACTTGAAGGAGCTGGAGCACTTTTGCCTTGAAGAATGGACAAAAAACCCAGGGGCTAGATGTACCAAGCTTATAGAGATGTACCCCAAGAGTCTTAAAGCTGTATTTGGTGCAAAAGGTGGCTCTACATATTGACCTGGGGGTTAGTTATGCACGCTCAAGTTTTCTATTTTTTTGCCGTATATCTGGTTTGTTTCACAATAAAAAATATCTTGCATCTTCAAAGTGGTAGGCATGTTGTGTAAATCAAATGATACAAACTCCCAACAAATCCAATTTAACTTTTGCAAGGCGGTGTATTTGTGTGGGATAATGTATTAAACCCACTAATAGTGAACTCCACAGTTGTCTCTAATCAAACCGTGAAATGTATGAGGAATGGACAGTGCACATCTTACAGGGAGATGTTATAATACCTTCGTTAAGCATCCTCGGCTGCAAAAAAACAGAACATCGTTAACAATAGGAGAAGCGCATACTTGATACACAGCAGACACTGCTCTGTTATGCAAGCTCAGGGCACTCTCTAGTGGTGACTGGAGGGAATCTTCTAATCCATCTGTGGTGAATATGATTTATATCTCTGTTTGGATGAAGTGAATAAAGCAGAAGCACGAATGAGAATAAAAACTAAATTTAATATAGAAATAAAACATGTATTCTTACATGGAGGTCATGAGTCCAGAGTGGGCAAATTGGAGAGTCCTCAGTAGTGTAAATGATAGTTGAGAGTCCCCAGTAGTAGCAGTGCTTCCACATTTCCCAATCTGTGTGTCTGGGCATAGCTATTCTGTCAACACGCATTAAGTGTTTCTCAGAGAAGGCTTCATCAGATGAGAAATATATCTTCCTGCTCCTGCTCTAAACCGCTCTCTTGTGTACATATTACAATTTACGGGGTGTTCTTCTAAGATGAAAATAAATTCCATATAGTTGTAACAAAGTGTCCATTATGTCCATATGGTATCCATTTAGCAATACAATCACATTCAAATGGATTTTATAAAAAGCATTAAATTAAAAATTACATGAGTTAATTAATATAGATCAATTGCTTACGCCAAAGGTATTGGATAAAGTTAAGCATTTTCTGGAATCAATGAAATCTAATCAACAATCTGTTATAAATAAAAATCAGTGATATGATTTGTATGAAGGGTACTGTGTAAAATAAAACAAAATGAAAAACAGTAATGATACCCTGAATATAGTGGGAGAAAAAAAGGGGAGCTGTTGAACACTTATGAAAATTTACACTGAGCTTTTTTGGCAGTAAAATTTTCAATTCATAAATCAAGTTCATCTCTTGTTGGCCTAGCTTTTTTTCAAAATCCTCACCTCTTCATGAATATTTAACATGTAATATGCCCAGGGGAGGGCTGGCAGCCTAAGGCCTGGGGGGCAAGTCTAGTCAAGTGGCCCGTTGCGCCACCGAATCAGCCCACTATACATGCCCATCTTTTCCTGATTTTCTAACGCATGTTGATGTAATGTTGAGACTGGGAGTAAAAAAAATTATGTTTAATACATTAAAAAACAGCTAATCTTTGTAACAAAATAAAATTTAAATATGGAAAAATTGGACCCTAGGCATTTCCTTGGGCCCCTGCCTGTAATTATCCCCAGAGTCCCTTTGTCCCTCATTCACTAAGCCACACCTCTGTCTTACTTACTCCCGGTAGTTCAGGTATAGATCAAACAAACAACACATGTAAACAGCACGTGCATGTATAGATCAACTGAATAAGAAATACAAACTCTGTATTTGCAGGTATACATAAATAACGTATGCAAACATAGCATAGCAGAATAACACACAAACCCAGCTTTGCAGGTACAGATCAACTGGAAATCACATAACAACTAAGCATTAAAGGTATACATAAAAACCCCTAAATTACAGGCATAGATCACAGGATGCACACCCCCAAAGCCAGCCCTGGTGTCCACACTGCCCACATAGAACCCGACCAGCACCAAGATAACATTAACAAATTACAGTCCAGAGTGAGCCAACTTTATCCCCTAACAGCCCAGGGTGAGCCAATTTTGTCCCCAAACAGCCTGCCCTGACACAAGTACAAGCTCTGCAACACCGACACCCAAACACACACACCAGTACAAGCTCTGCAACACCGACACCCAAACACACACACTAGGACAGGCTCTGCCACACCAACACCCAGACACACACCAAGACAGGCTCTGCCACACTGACACCCAAACACACACACCATGACAGGCCCTGCCACACAGACAGCCAAACACACAGACACCAGGACAGGCTCTGCCACACCGACACCCAAACACACACACACACACCAGGACAGGCTCTGCCACACAGACAGCCAAACACACAGACACCAGGACAGGCTCTGCCACACCGATATCCAAACACACACACACCAGGACAGGCTGTGCGACACTGACACCCACATCCAAAATGCTTTCCACACTGGTTTGTTGTTTGTTTGTTTTTCCCCCTTGTGTATTGATGCCCAGCCAACCACCCCTTGGTTTTAATGTATTTCCCCCCACACCCTGTGTATTGCCCCATGTGGATTTGTGCCCCCAGCCAGCCCCCTTTGTACATTATGTCCCTTGTGTATTGCCCCATGTGGATTTGTGCCCCCAGGCAGCCCCCTTTGTACATTATGCCCCAACACCCTTGTGTATTGATTTATGTGATGTCCCCTGCCAGCCCCCCTCTCTTGTGTATTGATGCCCCCCTTTGCATTGTTAATGACTGACCCATGTAATTTGAACCCAGCCCCCCACCCACCACCTTTGTGTATTGGTTTATGTGGTGCCCCAACCACCCTGTTGTGTACTTATACCCCCTAGCCACCCCATTTTGCATTTAATTGTTGTCCCAAATGCAGCCCCCCTCCCTTTGAATATGGACCCCCTTCCGCCTATTACCCCAACAATTTTTTTTATTTTTTTTTAATACTTATGTTTTTGCCGCATCCTTCACTGCTGCTGTGCTCCAACGTGCTCTTCTAGCTGTCACGAGGAGCTGTTCCGTGTGACTCCGCCCCCTTGAGCGGCCCATCACATTGACGATGTGACGTGCCGCTCATTGGCTGCAATGGCATTTCGGTGTGCCGGCCAGTTCGGCCAGCCTACCGCGGATGCTGCAGGCGTTAAAGACAGCCCTAGTGTGGCCGAATCAGCCGCTTAAATGGGCGGCCGCGCGGCCGTTTAATGTAGATTCAGGGCAGCCTGGGGTGCAATTGCCCCCCTGCCCCCTGGCCCAGCCCGCCCCTGAATATGCCTAATGTTTTGGGATCATTATTATGGTGTTGGGTGAAGTGGGAGGAGTCACTGAGACGCAAACCCTTTCTGTATATTACGTATGTGCTCTTACACTCTAACATGCATGGGGGTCTGGAGGTGCGTGCTATAATTCATACAATACAATATGTATTACACATAGGCAGGTGAGTAGATACATGAAGTTTTTGGAATGGCAAGTTATGAATTGTTTTACTTTATATGTTGTGTAATGCCAGTACAGTTCATTCGCATTCTAACAAATTTGCCTTTTGGGGCATTCCTTAGCCAGGGGAATACTGGCAGCTGTCATAATAGATGTAATTATTGACATGAACTGTTATAGATTTTCAGGTGTAAAAAAATCAACCTCCTCTTGGCTAGACGTAGTAGTTAATTTGATGTCCCATTGGTTGCTATTGAAAAAGAGTATAAACTGATGAAGACTTTTGTGGGAAAAATAAATAGAAAACATGTTGTCTATGTACCACCAATAGGATACCAGATTGGCCCTCCATACATGGTCAAAATGGATTAATACAGCCCCCCAAGAAGCCATGAATAAATTAGTATAGCTGGGGGCAAATCTGGTACTCATTGAGGTACCCCTTCTCCCTATATAAAACTGTTTCTGCTAACAAAAACAGTTATGCTTTAGTACAAGTTCTATACCTTCAATGATAAAATTGATCTGACTCTGGGTGAAAGCTATGTTCTTGTGATAAAATACTCATAACTAGACTAGGGCGCCAGCCAACTCTTCATGTTTGCCTTCGTCTGGGAAAAAAATCTTCGTATTCCACTAATATTCGCCCGTTCCTGTGTTCGGTTTGGGTGAAGATTCGTGTAAATTTTTCGTGTTTGGTTTTTTTTCTTCATTTTTTTGTAGAAGGGTTAATACGGGGTTAACACGGTATGCACTATGCAGCAGCTTTGGCGCCAGGAGTTTAACTGTCCTTACGAGGAACGTGCACCTGTTCTTCACTGGTTGATGGCAGACGAGCCAATAGAGTTGCTTGTACAGACTTTCAAAATCCTGGTACCGCAACTTGGCCAGGAGAGACCACTAGTCTCCCAGGTCCAAGAGTTAACGGTCCGTACGGACAACCAATAGAGTCGCTTGTACGGACCTTTAAATCTTGGAGCGGGGAGACCATGGTCTCCCCAGGCCAAGTTTCACCGTCACAAGTTAAGGGGCCATGCGAGTGAGTCTATTGGTCACCTGCAGGGGCCTCCTCTGACATCAACCAATGCCAATTGGTTAATGCCAGAGGAGGCCCCTGCAGGCGACCAATAGAGTTGCTTGTGTGACGGAACCCTCCATCACTGGGGCCCCTGGAGAGGCCTGAGAGCCAGGCTCCTCCCTACCGACTATGGGCCCAGGACTTGTAGAGACTTCTGTGTGTGGATACAGGGGGTCAGTTTCTACAGGTACAGGTTTTACCACACAGAGACTCACAGCTGTAATGCCAGCTGGACATCCTGTTGTAGGAAGAAGTCTTTGCATTGAGTGCATTGTTGATTGTATAGGTGTGAAGTGTTTCCCCTTGTAGGTATGACTAGGTGTCACTGCTGCATACCTAATTATCAATTTCACAACAGGTAGCTGTTAATCCTGTGAGCTCCTGTTATCTCTTTGTCCTAGCCATTGCCTGTCACAAGTCAATTATATGTCTATCATCATTCCATGTCTACATCCCCAACTAATGTAATTATTTATGTCTCATGTCATTCTGTCCTTCCCCCGGATAGTGTGTTGCAGGATTTGATCTAATTCCTTCCTTCCTGACATGCAGGGGCGGGCTGGGCCAGGGGGCAATTGCACCCCAGGTCTCCCTGAATCTACATTAAATGGCCGCCCATTTAAGCGGCTGATTCGGCCACACCAGGGCTGTCTTTAACGCCTGCAGCATCCGCGGTAGGCTGGCCATTGCGTGTCTTACGTCCGCTTTAAGAGTCACAGCCACATCGGCTGCAATGGTTAATCATTAAGCGGCCGTAAGACACGCTGGCCGCTTTAAAATCATTAAGCGGCCAGCGTGCCTGCACAGTGCCGCCCAGTGTCCTGTGTGACTCCACCCCCTTGAGCGGCACGTCACATTGTCAATGTGATGGGCCGCTCAAGGGGGCGGAGTCACACGGAACAGCTCCTCGTGACAGCTAGAAGAGCACGTTGGAGCACAGCAGCAGTGAAGGATGCGGCAAAAACATAAGTATTAAAAAAAAATAAAAAAATTGTTGGGGTAATAGGCGGAAGGTGATCCATATTCAAAGGGAGGGGGGCTGCATTTGGGACAACAATTAAATGCAAAATGGGGTGGCTAGGGGTATAAGTACACAACAGGGTGGTTGGGGCACCACATAAATCAATACACAAAGGTGGTGGGTGGGGGGCTGGGTTAAAATTACATGAGTCAGTCATTAACAATGCAAAGGGGGGCATCAATACACAAGAGAGGGGGGCTGGCAGGGGACATCACATAAATCAATACACAAGGGTGTTGGGGCATAATGTACAAAGGGGGCTGCCTGGGGGCACAAATCCACATGGGGCAATACACAAGGGACATAATGTACAAAGGGGGCTGGCTGGGGGCACAAATCCACATGGGGCAATACACAAGGGTGTAGGGGGAAATACATTAAAACCAAGGGGGGGGGCTGGCTGGGCATCAATACACAAGGGGGAAAAACAAACAAACAACAAACCAGTGTGGAAAGCATTTTGGATGTGGGTGTCAGTGTCGCAGAGCCTGTCCTGGTGTGTGTGTGTTTAGATATCGGTGTGGCAGAGCCTGTCCTGGTGTCTGTGTGTTTGGCTGTCTGTGTGGCAGAGCCTGTCCTGGTGTGTGTGTGTGTGTGTGTGTGTTTGGGTGTCGGTGTGGCAGAGCCTGTCCTGGTGTCTGTGTGTTTGGCTGTCTGTGTGGCAGGGCCTGTCATGGTGTGTGTGTGTTTGGGTGTCAGTGTGGCAGAGCCTGTCCTGGTGTGTGTGTCTGGGTGTCGGTGTGGCAGAGCCTGTCCTAGTGTGTGTGTTTGGGTGTCGGTGTTGCAGAGCTTGTACTGGTGTGTGTGTGTTTGGGTGTCGGTGTTGCAGAGCTTGTACTTGTGTCAGGGCAGGCTGTTTGGGGACAAAATTGGCTCACCCTGGGCTGTTTGGGGATAAAGTTGGCTCACTCTGGACTGTAATTTGTTAATGTTATCTTGGTGCTGGTCGGGTTCTATGTGGGCAGTGTGGACACCAGGGCTGGCTTTGGGGGTGTGCATCCTGTGATCTATGCCTGTAATTTAGGGGTTTTTATCTATACCTTTAATGCTTAGTTGTTATGTGATTTCCAGTTGATCTGTACCTGCAAAGCTGGGTTTGTGTGTTATTCTGCTATGCTATGTTTGCATACGTTATTTATGTATACCTGCAAATACAGAGTTTGTATTTCTTATTCAGTTGATCTATATATGCACGTGCTGTTTACATGTGTTGTTTGTTTGATCTATTTGATCTAGTGAATGAGGGACAAAGGGACTCTGGGGATAATTACAGGCAGGGGCCCAAGAAAATGCCTAGGGTCCAATTTTTACATATTTAAATTTTATTTTGTTACAAAGATTAGCTGTTTTTTAATGTATTAAACATATTTTTTTTTTACTCCCAGTCCCATCACATTACATCAATATGCATTAGAAAATCAGGAAAAGATGGGCATGTATAGTGGGCTGATTCGGTGGCGCAACGGGCCACTTGACTAGACTTGCCCCCCAGGCCTTAGGGTGCCAGCCCTCCCCTGCCGACATGGTATTTAGACCCTGTGATATTTGCCTCTTTTCTTACTTGTATATATAGCTCTGTATTTGGTTTAATCCCTTCGTGACAAAGGCTGATTTTACTTTTTGTACCCTTCGTGACAATGGCCGTTTTAACATTTCTGCGCTGCTCGTGTTTAGCTGTAATTTTCTTCTTTCCCGTTTACTGAACCCACACACATTAGATATTGTTTTTTTCAGGACAAGAAGGGCTTTCTTTAGATGACATTGTTTTGATTGTATCATATTATTTACTATTAAAAAAAGTATAAAATATGGTGAAACATTTAGAAAAAAATGACTGTTTCTAACTTTTAGTTGAAAAATATTTTACTCATCTATAAAGGGTAATAAAAAAACCTGCTAAATAGATTCTACTATTTGTCCTGAGTTTAGAAATACCCAATGTTTTTATGTTTTTTTTGCTTTTTTCTACACATTATGGGGCAATAAGTACAGGTAGCGTTTTGCTATTTCAAAGCCATTTTTTCCAAATCTGGTAATTCTTCCCTCCATGTGCCATTTCGGGTATCTTTGAACCCGGCCAATGCAATTTACCCCATCAAGTCATATATTTTTGAAAACTAGACACAGCCCAGGGTATTCCAAATGCTAGTATTTTAACCCTTTCCAAGCACTTATTCTACCATCAGCCTTTGTCAAACTTTATGGTAGTACCGTATTTGCTCGATTATAAGACGACCCCGATTATAAGACGACCCCCCAAAATCTGAATATTAATTTAGGAAAAAAAGAAAAAGCCTGATTATAAGACGACCCCATAGGAAAAAAGTTTTACTAGTAAATAAATAATAATTCATGTAAACTTTTTGTTTGTTTTTAATTTCCTTTTATTTACCAACCTGCCCTCCAGTTATGCACATCTGCCCCCAGGCATGCCTTATACCCTCCTATATGCCACTCTGTCCCATGATATGCCTTTTAACCCCCTATATGCCACTCTGGCATATAGGGGGTTAAAAGGCATATCATGGGACAGAGTAGCATATAGGGGGACACTTACATACTCAGACACTAATATACCCACCCAGACACTTACCTACCCACCCAGACACTTACACTTACCTACCCACCCAGACACTTACACTTACTTACCCACCCAGACACTTACCTACCCACTGAGACACTTACACTTCCCTACCCACCCAGACACTTACACTTACCTACCCACCCAGACACTTACTTACCCACCCAGACACTTACACTTACCTACCCACCCAGACACTCACCTACCCACCCAGACACTTACACTTACCTACCCACCCAGACACTTACCTACCCATTCAGGCACGTCACTCACCGCGATGCCTCAGCAGGCGCTTGCTGCAGCTCCCACGGGATTACAGCATGACGCTGTGTGACCCCGCTAGGCCCCGCCTCCTCCAGAAAATTTAAGAGGTCTGCTTTGGGACAGCGCCGTACCGCCGGGTTCCGGTCCTGCATCTGGAGGAATCTCCCCAACCGGCTCTGCTTCCCCACAGTGGGCGGACTATCCCGGGAGCAGGAAGGTACGCGCTTATGCAACCTCGGCTGCTGTCGGCACTTTCGCCGGCGCTCGGTGATAGATGCCGGCAGCAGCTGAGGTTACCATACAGGAGGATCCAGGTCCCCTGCAGCGATGCGGGGGATCTGGATCTTAGTCTAATAGTCAGACCTCATTTGAAGTCTGATTAGAAGACGACCCCGATTACAAGACGAGGGGTATTTTTCTGAAAAAAACCTCGTCTTATAATCAAGCAAATACGGCAATTTTTTGCATTTGTTTTTTCACACACATTTTACTTCAGGTATGAATAAACAGGTTCTGGTATGTGTCACTATCATAAAACACCCCAATATGTGTTCAGCAACATCTCCTGAGTACAGCGATACCTCACATGAATGATTTTGCCTGGCTGTTTGGGGGCAAAAGGGCCACATTTGGGGCATGCACATTTTTCAATGTTGAACTTTGGCATTTGGGGATCCACTGCCCATGCTCTATTTGGTACATCTTTGAGCCGGGCCATTTCAGTGTGCCCAATAAACCCATATATTTTTGAAAACTACGCACCCCAGGGTATTTTAAATGCTGGTATTTTAACTCTTTGCATGCACACATTTTACCACCAGCATTGTTTCAAAGTTTGCAGTAGTATTTTTGTGTGTGTATTTTTCCCACACACACCTACTTTATGTATGAATTTACAGCTCCTGGTATATGCTGCTGTCACACGACACCCCAATATGTGTTCAGCAACATCTTCTGAGTACAGTGATACCCCACATGCATGGGTTTGTCATTTTTGGGGGGAACTAAAAGGCCACATTTGGTATGTGTGCATTTTTCTAATTGGAAATTAGATGTGTGGCCATCCTTCCCCCCGTGTTAATTAGGACCTTGTTGAACCCGGCCAATTCAATTTACCCCATCAAATCATACATTTTTTAAAAGTAATGCCAGTATTTTATCTCTTTTCATGCGAGAATTGTTTTAAGCTAATATGCTAATTTTAGGACTTGCTCACAAAAATATATTATATTATATTTTTTCAACTTGAAGGTTCCCCTGATAGTGACATCAGTGGGAAATTATTTTTACATTTTACTGTTTTTTTACTATTTTTTTCTAATTATTATTAATCTTTATTTTGTTTTTAATTTATTTTTACTAATCACACTGTTATTAGAAAGCTGAGCTCCATTGACTTGCATGGTTGAATGCAGTACCTGTATTCAACCTGCAAGTGGAGCCTTTATTGTTTTTTTTCTCCGGAGCGGTCACAGTCCATCCCAAGGTAAGTGTTTGGTGTTGCTGGATACCACCTGATCAAGGCATTCCAGCGACACCATTTAAGTTTAGGAGGCGATCGTTGATCGCCTCCTAAACGCTTTTAAAACGGGCGTCCGCCGCCATACAAAGTATGGTGGATGTTGACGCCCCGGGGAGGGGCCAGAGATGGCCCCTTTGGGCCGATCATGGCGTTGCTGAATGCCTCGAGGTTGAGGCATTACAGCAACGCTGTTTCGGTGCAGAAAGCGAAAATAGTTCGCTTTCTGCACCCGTTTAAAGACGTGCCGGTCCTGGCACGTCAATTGTCGTTATCGACTTGATTTTCGGTGACGTGCCCGGACCGGCAATTGTCATCAAGGGGTTAAATAAAGGAGTCCTGTTTTCACCTCAACATGAGTGTTGCTTGATGCTTGGGGTGGGTTGCTATGATCCTTTATTGTCCTTTTCAGGGACAATAGCCACGCTGTGTAGCGAAGCTTTCGGATAGCCACAGTGCCAACGCAGCTCCGGTGCAGCAACGTCCCCCCTTCTATCTACAATGCTGGTTCTGCCTGGCGCAGAAGGGAAACAACGTTTGGTGGGAGTACCCAGTCGGGGTGCAGGTCTGTCCCGTCACAGCTTGCATGGCCCTTTTATTCCTGACGGGGAACTTGGCCTGTCTCTCAGCTCCAAGAGTTAAAGGTCTTTAACTCCTGACGGCGAACCTACGGATTTCCGCTCCTGTTATCTACGCAGCGTTGCAGGGGTTAACGGGAGCGGCAATCCGTAGGTTCGCCGTCAGGAGTTAAAGGGCCATAAGAACAACTCTACTGGCCACCAGCAGGGCCCCTGCTCCAAGAGTTAAAGGTCTGTACGAACGACTCTGTTGGTCACCCGCAGGGAGTTCCTCTGCCATTGGTCCAAGGCAGACGAGCCCCTTGCCGGCGACCAGTAGAGTCGCTTGTACATACTTTTAAAATCCTGCTGCCGCAACTTGACCAATAGAGTCACTCATATGGACCCTTAACTCTTGGAGTGGGGAGACCATGGTCGTCAGGAGTTACAGGGCCATAAGAACGACTTTATTGGTTCTCGTGGCCCTCTAACTCCTGATGGAGAACCTATGGATTTCCGCTCTTGTTAACCCCTGCGATGTTGCATAGATAAGGTAGGCTAGATGGGAAAAGGACCAGGGAGATTAGTAAATGAAGACAAACACGATTTATACGTTTTGCCGCCTCCATGTTCGATATTTAGGCTGAACAACGAAAACGCACCCTTCATGTTCGTTTTCATGTTCGCCCGTATACGAATGTACAAGCCTACTCATAACTGCTGTACAACCCCTCTCGTTTTCTAGGGTAGACAAGCTCGCGTAACAAGAATATAATTGAGTGATATTATCAAGGACACGTAAAAATATCCCCCATATCCTTAAGATATAATGGTTGTTTAATGATATAATTTAAAACTCCTCTAGCCAAGTTAACTGAGGCTACAATTCGCATTAGTGTCTTTTTATATTCTTTGGTGGGGTCTTTGTTAATCTTGACATGAACTTCTCGCTTATTTAGCTGTCTTAAAGCCTCCTCAAAATACATTCACTGGCCACTTTATTAGGTACACCTGTTCAATTGTTTGTTAACATAAATAGCTAATCAGCCAATCACATGGCAACTCAATGCATTTAGGCATGTAGACATGGTCAAGACTGCTTGCTGAAGTTCAAACCGAGCATCAGAATTGGGAAGAAAGGGGATTTCAGTGGCTTTGAATGTAGCATGGTTGTTGGTGCCAGACAGGCTGGTCTGAGTATTTCAGAAACTGCTGATCTACTGGGATTTTCACACACAACCATCTCCAGGGTTTAAAGAGAATGGTCCGGGGGGGCGTGGCCTGCTTGCGACCAAGATGGACGCTTGAACCCGGAGCTCCTCGGCATCTGGCCCAAATTCTGCTTCGGTTAAGCTCCTATCACTACTATGGGCAAACATAACAAACCCGGCAGCACCCCGAAACCTTCAGGATCAAAAGAAAAGAGATTGCTTACCTCTTTCTTCCATGCACCGTCCGATCAGGACTCCCGTGATTCCTACACTAGGCCGCCATCTCCTGCTGCCAGTGTGGCCAGTGAAGCCCCTGATAACGGCACCTTGGATGGGGAACCAGCTCCTATTACCCCGCCAAACCGCACCTGGAGGGAATGGCTGTTGAGCTTTCCTTAAATGCCCTTCCTCAGGCTTATGCTTTGAAGTGCGCCTTGACTCGGTTGTGAATACATATGCATGTACTCCCCTCTGCACTACTGTGGTTTTGTCCTTCCACGGGCGCTTATTACACGCACACTTATAGTTGGGTGACTGTATTTCTTCGCCTGCTGGCTCTCTTCCTTGTTAGGAGAAGTAGCCCCTTTATCTGGCATGTCACTCCTGTTGCCCCTCTCTACGCGCCGCTATATTCTCTTCGCGGGGTATATTGGGCATGTGTAGATTACCTTACTAGCCCATTACACTGTTAAACGTTGTCTCTCTACTTAGGTCCCTTGGCGGGCCAGATGCCCCTCACTGCTCCACATTGCTCCTCCTTACTTATTCGTTAATTCACCATACTCCATTAGTTACTTAAGTTCTCTCACCACACATACCCCCCAGAGCCGACCTGCTTTGGTCCTTTTCAGGGCCAAGGCTTTGGTTCATGACCTATCGTTAGGTCAATTGGCTCATTACTCGATGCCTCGGGAACCAGGGCCCATGGATGTGCCTCACACTCACATGTTGGCCTACTGTTTTTGTTTGTTCGTCGTTTTTGGTTTTCCGGGTTATGTTTAATTTTCTTTGTTTTTGCGCCGCTGTTCTGCCGTCAGCTCCGTTCGGTCCCTCCGGCTGCCTTGCAGATGACACTTGATCGCATTAAACTTACCTCTTTTAATGTGAGAGGTCTGAAGAAACCACAACAACGATCCAAATTGCTACACATCCTTCACACATTTCGAACTCACGTAGCGTTTCTGCAAGAGACGCATTTTAAGTCCTCGAAGGAATTCAAATTAACTAATCATCATTATTCACACAGCTATTTTTCTAGCTCCTCAGACTCAAAAACGAAGGGCGTTGCGATCCTCTTGCACAAGCAGCTCCCCTTTCGTCTGTTGGATATCTGGAGGGACACGGAGCGCAGAGCCATCTTCCTCAAAGGTTACATTGGTAATCAACTGGTCTCTTTGGGCAATGTATACGCACCTAATCGGGGCCAATCATTGTTTCTGTCTCGTGTATTGTCTCGCTTCGGGGAATTTCAGGAGGGTTTGGCTATTTTTGGGGGGGACCTGAATATGCCTTTAGATCCTTCGAATGACTCCTCTTCCCAATTCTCCCATATCCCTTACCGTCATATCAAAAAAGTACGCAGGGCTCTGCACCTTAATCAGTTAGTAGACGTTTGGAGGTCCCAACACCCAGATACGAGGGACTACACCTTTTTCTCACCTCCCCACAACAGGTATTCCCGGATTGATATGTTATTCTTATCGCACCACCATCTGCTACAGTTACATTCCACGGACATAGGTATCTGTTCGTTCAGCGACCATGCTCCGGTCCATTTCTCGCTATGTTTATCCCCGTCTAGAGGTAAAATCTGGAGCTGGAGATTGAATGAAAATCTCCTTGATAACCCCGCCTCTCTCTTTGATCTTTCCATGCACTTGCAAAACTATTTTTCAGACAATAATACGGGAGAGGTCCCTTTTCCCGTAGTGTGGGAGGCACATAAGGCTGTGATACGGGGCCATCTCATTAAACTAGGCTCACTGCAGAAAAAAGCTAGACTGGCGGACATGCTATCGCTCCATAGACAGATCTTTCAGTTGGAGCAGTCTCATAAAGCCTCCTTAGACCCGACTATTCTGCCCCGTTTGCAGTCTCTTAGGCAGCAACTGGCATCCCTCTTAGATGCCAGGGTGAAGCGTTCTTTCCTCCTGGCGCGGAAAGCTTTTTATGAATAGGGCGATAGGCCGGATAAGCTTCTAGCTAGGGCTTTGAGGGCCAAGCGAGCCACTACGTTCATACCGAAAATCAGACATCATGGTACCCTGTTCTCTGAATCTTCGGCTATCGCCGAATGCTTTCGGGAATATTATCACTCCCTATATAATTTACCCCCGCGATTGCCCGACACATCCGTCATGATGCCTCCATAACTACATATTTGGCGAAATACCTACCCCAACGTCTTACGGAGGGGGCTAGAACTGCTTTGTCTGTACCTATTTCTTGTGACGAGGTGAAGGCAGCCCCTAAATTGACCCCTAAGGGCAAAAGCCCTGGCCCAGACGGCCTCACCAGCCGTTATTACGATCGTTTCTTTCCGGTCTTGGGCACTCATTTAACCACCCTTTTCAACTCCTTGGCGGACGGTGGTATCCTGGACCCTCATACCAACATGGTGCATATCGCTGTGATCCCTAAACCGGGACGGGACGTCGAACTTTGTGCCAATTATCGACCCATATCCCTCATCAACGCCGATCTCAAGCTTATGGCGAAGGTTATGGCCTTACGCCTTAGGTCTTATATACCATCGTTGATTCACAGGGATCAGGTGGGCTTCGTGCCCAGGAGGGAAGCTAGAGACAATACCATCAGGGTGTCGAACCTATTAGTTATGGAACCCCTGGCGCAGGCCATAAGAGCGAATGTTGATATATCCGGACTAGTGGTTGCTGGTCATACTCATAAACTCGCCATATACGCGGACGACATGCTTTGCATGGTCACCCGCCCGGACGTTTCCCTGACACACATAGTTAGGGAATTGGAAGTATTTGCGGCCCTCTCTAATTATAAAATTAATTTGCAAAAGTCGGCGATTTTGGGGCTCAATGTCTCGGATTCATCGGATAACATCTATTATTCACTCGTTTCCCTTTAAATGGGCGGAGCCGCGATTAAATATTTAGGGTTGTGGATCCCCTCTGATATTTCCCGACTTCAGTCTCTAAATTTCGACTCCTTACTCTCGGCTACACTCGCGGACCTCCGCAAGTGGGCCGTCCCGCACATCTCCTGGTTCGGTCGCATAGGAGTCCTAAAGATGAACATTCTCCCCAGGTTTTTGTATGTCTTACAGTGCTTACCTATATTTCTTCCCAAGGAGTATTTTCGAAAATGTCATAAGATTTTCCGGAACTATATCTGGGCTGGTCCAAATCCTAGGCTTTCCCTCTCTCACTTCTCCAGGCCCAAACTCAAGGGTGGCATGGGGGTCCCCAATGTCGAGTGGTATTGGATGGCTTCCCATCTCCGCCACCTGGTGGAATGGTCTATTAACGCACCCAAGCTTTGGATCCCCCTGGAGAATTCCTATCACGGTGGCCCCTTGGCTTCCGGATCGCTCCAGGAAGATATCGGTCCCTAATCACCCCTTAATCCCTGCCACTCTAGGCGTTCTGAAACGTGTGGCCCATCACCAACTCTTGACCTCTGTCCCAGGACCTTTGATGCCCCTCACGCACAATCCTGCACTGGACCCCCCTACCCGAGACGGTCTACGTGACCTGCTCCCAATACCCCATTCTAGACCTATCAGGATTCACCAGATCCTGACGGGCACTGCCTTCTCACAGCTAGTGGAGGCGCAGTGTGCCACCAAGCCGTTTTTCTTGAGTCTTTGGGAAAGGGACCTAGCGATCTCTTTTAGCGAGGAGGAATGGGATAAGATGATACTGCTCACCCATAAAGGCAGCATTTCTAGTAAGATCCAAGAGTGCTCTTACGGAATTGCATCGTTTCCTTCCGCTTGTTTCCCCCTTATGTTGGAGGTGTGGTGCCTCTCCAGGCTCCTACCTTCATCTGTGGTGGGACTGCAGAGATATTCGTCCCTTTTGGTCGGTGGTGGTGCGGGTGATAAGGGAGGTCGTGGATCCCAACTTTGTAGCTTCTCCCGCTGCCCTCCTGCTTCATTACAATGACTCCCCGGTTCACACTTATCGAGGGTCGTTGCTTATTCACCTTATCCAGGCCGCTAAGGCGGTCATCCCCCGATATTGGAAGGTCCGGGGCCCCCCTCCCGTTGACGTGTGGTTAGCCAGGATTAACTTTATTTACCACATGGAGGGCCTGGTGGCCATTTCACGGGGCAAGGAATATACTCATGATATGACCTGGCTACTCTGGGTGACCTTCCTGTCCACCTCCCGCCTCGTTGACACCTGCTTCTGATCTCACCCGTTTGAGCTCTTCCTTGTGGTTTGGGGGAACACCTGATGGCTTATGTTGCAGCTCAACCACACCGCTGCCCTTCCCCCGGTTCCCCTACTTCTCCTTTGGTTTTTCTGTTCTGGGTGTGTGCCGGGTATGTGTCGAGTGTCGGTAATGTGTAGCTTTCTGCCATCATTTGTGTCACAAAATTGCATTGTGCGCTCTTTTTTTCTTTTTTGTTGTTGTTTTAATTTCTTGTTCTTTTTTTTGGTATATCTCCGCTTGACCCACTTGACCAGCGTCCAATTTGTGGACCTGTAATCCCATTCTTATGCATTCGTTCCTCGCGGGCTCTGGTATGTCGTATGTAGTATTTCGTCGATCCAGTTGCTCGGGCGTTTTTTGTGTCTACTGTATTTGTATTTTACTGGATCGCATGTACTTTATTTTCTCCTGTTTTGTACCGTGTTATGCATAATGTGACCCTTTGTATTACATCTGTTGTATGTTGCTATTATGCATTTTCAATAAACGGAGACTTGAAAAAAAAAAAAAAAAAAAAAAAAATGGTCCGAAAATTAAAAAATATTAATTGAGTGGCAGTTGTGTGGATGAAAATACCATGTTGATGTCAGAGGAGAATGGGCTGGTTTGAGAGGACAGAAAGGCAACAGTAACTCAAATAACCACTCGTTACAACCAATGTATGCAGAATACCATCTTTGAATGCACAATACGTCGAACCTTGAAGCAGATGGGCTATAACAGTAGAAGACCACACCGAGTGCCACTCCTGTCAGCTAAGAACAGGAAACCGAGGCTACAATTAGCACAGGCTCACCAGAATTGGACAATGGAAGAATGTTGCCTGGTCTGAATTTAGATGGCAGGGTAAGACCTTGGCGTAAACAACATGAAAGCATGGCATTGTTTGGATGCTTTGCCCTGGGGTGAAACAGGCGAGTGGGTCGCCAATTGCCCACTCATTTACCTTTTCCATTTCCAATGCTGCTGGTGGAGGTGCCAGCATCTCTTCCCTGCTAGTTCACTTCCTGGCTAAAGTCATACCCAAAATGTCCTTAATGGTAAGGGTAGTTTCTCCCCCTGGCTGCGTCTGTTTGCGGTGTGACAACGCCTGCTACCACCGCCGCAGTAGCCAGTTTACACTAGGGCCTAATGTCCGAGCTCTGAAAGTCCGCTCCCAAATGTCATGGACTGAGTGTTTGGATGCTTTGCCCTGGGGTGAAACAGGTGAGTGGGTCGCCAGTTACCCATTCATTCACCTTTTCCATTTTTCGATCATCTACTTTTTCTTTGCAAATCTTGCTTTTTCCTTCCTTTCATTTTATACCGTCTGATTCACAACCAACAAAACATAACCTACACAATTCACAAGGATCTTTCCTGTTATTTGCCCTGGCCTTTACTTCTACACTCACTAGCCTACAATTAACGCTATAACTTACACTTCACCCTATAATATTTTTTTTGGCCCTCTTTCTTCTAACAAAAACCTTCCAACGGTTCCAAATTTACCTACAGTCCTGTTTGCATCCTGTCAACTTTGGTAAGTAAGTATGCCCATGATTTAAAGGTCCGTGTGTGCAACTCTATTGGTTGCGGTCAGGGGGCACTTCATTTGTTGATGCCGGACGAGCCCCCTGCTGGCGAAAAATAGAGTCGCACACAAACGGACCTTTAAATCATGGCGCCAAAGCAGCTGCAATGTGTTTTTTCAACCCCGTATTAACCCCTGGTAGGAAACCGGGAGAAAACGAAGATGGAAACGAACACGAATAACATACAAAAAATATTCGCCCAAAACGAACACAGGAACGGGTGAATATTCGCACAATACAAAGATTTTTTTTAGAACACGAAGACTTCGCCAGCGCCCCAAGTATAAATATATAGTCACACTAGATCCCTCCTACCTGGCTCGCCATTATGTAAGAAATTGTGATTATTTGAGTGAAAGGATTTGAGTGAAAGTGAAAACAAAATGGGATGGTATCTTCATAAATAGAGTACATACAAAATAATTGCACGTACACACAGAGGGTTGCAACTGTGGGAATATACTAGGAAGAAGAGTATTCATTTGATTTATTATATTTTTATTATTTCACGACTAATAGTTTAAACACAATTACTAGTACTCTCATCAGTCTGCTTTTTTTGAATACAGAAGCAATCAGATTCCAAACTCTCCACCATGGTCAAGACCAAAGAGCAGGGACAAGATTGTAAACCTACACAAGGCTGGAATTGGGCTACAAGACCATCGCCAAGCAGCTTGGTGAGAAGGTGACAACAATTGGTGGGATTATTCGCAAATTCGCAAAATAACTGTCAATCTCCCTCGGTCTGGGGCTCCATACAAGATCTCACCTCATGGAGTCTCAATGATCATGAGAACGGTAAGGAATCAGCCCAGAACTACACAGAGGATCTTGTCAATGACCTCAAGCCAGCTGGGATCATAAGAAAACAAGCAGTAACACACTATGCCGTGAAGGATTGATATCCTGCAGCGCCACAGGGGTTACTGTTAAATAAACCTACCATTAAAATTATAGACTGGCATGGTTGTTGGTTCCAGGCGGGCTGGTCTGAGTATTTCAGAAACTGCTGATCTACTGGAATTTTCACGCACAACCATCTCTAAGGTTTACAGAGAATGGTCCGCAAAAAGGGAAAATATCCAGTGAGTGGCAGTTGTGTGAACGAAAATGCCTTGTTGATGTCAGAGGAGACTGGGCAGACTGGTTCAAGATGACAGAAAGGCAACAGTAACTCAAATAACCACTTGTTCCAACCAAGGTATATAGAATACCATCTCTGAACACACAACACGTCGAATCTTGAAGCACATGGGCTACAGCAGCAGAAGACCACACCCGGTGCCACTCCTGTCAGCTAAAAACAGGAAACTGAGACTACAGTTCGCACAAGCTCACCAAAATTGGACAATGGAAGACTGGAAGAACGTTGCCTGGTGTGATGAGTCTTGCTTCCAGTTGCCACATTCAGATAACAGGGTCAGACTTTGGCATAAACAACATGAAAACATGGATCCATCATGCCTAGTATCAACGGTTCAGGCTGGTGGTGGTGGGGGACATTTTCTTGGCACACAACCTGAGTATTGTTGCTGATCATGTCCATCCCTTTATGACCACAGCGTACACATCTTGTGATAGCTACTTCCAGCAGGATAATGCGCCATGTCACAAAGCTCACATCATGTCAAACTGGTTCCTTGAACATGACAATGAGTTCACTGTACTCCAAAGGCCTCCACTGCCACCAGATCGCAATCCAATAAAGCACCTTTGGGATGTGGTGGAATGGGAGATTTGCAACATGGATTTGCAGCCGACAAATCTGCAGCAATTACGTGATGCCATCATGTCCATACGGACCAAAAAATGTTTCCGGAACCTTGTAGAAAGTATGCCACAAAGAATGAAGGCAGTTCTCAAGTCAAAAGGAGGTCCAACCCGGTACTAACAAGGTGTACCTAATAAAGTGGCCAGTGAGTGTATGTATGTATATATATATATATATATATCTATATATATATATCTTATAAAATGTATTTTATGTGGCAATGTGTAGATGTGAATCAGTTTAGCCTCCAAATGACATACACTTATACACTTGATTATTATAAATTCAGAGCAGGAGATTAACCATTAGCCATACAGAAGCTTTGTTTAGTGAATTACGCCTTACCACAGTTTGTAAGTACATTCGCTTTTATATATTCCCGTAGAACGAGCACGATAGGTTTGAATCGCAGCATACATTCATCATCACGGTACCTAACCTTTCACTAAATGAACGTCATTCGTCCAAACAGCTGATCTTACTGGTTATATTATCATACTCAACGTTACAGCCTAATAGATGCAACGTTAATGTAACGAAACGGTTGCAACCCTTATATTGACGCCTTAGCAACAAAATCAGGTGACCGGTATCTCGAGAGATTGTGACGTCGAAGCCTGCCAAGCAGATACCGATTTCGTGGCCAGCGTAGCGAAGGCGAAGTGTGTGTTGTGATCCCATAAAACCAATTTTCGTAAGTACTTTCAAACATCTGAACAACTGATGCAAATCGGCATGTATTAATTTTGCTAGTGTGGAAGGCGGTTATTTTACTAAAGGTATTAACGCAGTGCTCGTACAATGGGTGTATGGGTTTGTCGACAGTTACGTATGTAAGTCGCACTGATGTATTTTGTATAATGCCCGAGGGAAGGGTACTCTACAAAGCTTTTGAGCAACTTTAATTAACAGTATTATCACGTAGGTAAAGCAGTGAGTTTTCACTGAGTAATTGCGAAAACAAGCATTAAGTGTCCCTACGTTAATACCCGAGCTGAAAATCGCTTGCGACGTAATATGGGATTAACTGTTGTGTTTTGATATTCTTGCTTGTGTTCGTGTCAACTTTTTTTTTGGGGGGGGGGGAGCCTGAAAATATTTTAAGACATGTTATTTTATTAAGTGTGAAAAGTGTTAGGTTTATAATTGGAAGTGCAATGCTGCAAAATGTATCTTGTTTTACTAAGGAACGTCTTATCGCTCCAGTGATTCATCAAGTGTAATCATTAACAAACGACCTTATTTTATCAGGCTAGCTTGTTCACTGCTGAGTATATCTGGCCACGCCCTGTGTTGCCTGGATCGTGCATGGGTATGACGAAATTGTTCGTTGACCTTTATTAGGGTACTTGTGTATTTTACCAGGGACACCTCTACTTGTGTGTTATCAGTGTGCCACTGATTGCCCCCTTCTAATGAAACCACCGCAGTATGAATAATAATCAACTTAAAATAAACCACAAAAAGGTATCCACTGAGGCTCAACAGCACAAATAGAAAGATAAAAACAATCACCTGGCACAATAAAAGTAGCCAACGATGTAAATGTAGGAGAATCCCTAAATTGCAATTTCAAATTTCACATTTAAAGACCCTTAGTGTAACTTAAGGGATGGCTTTGATAAAAATGACAAATAAACCAGAGACAAAAAAATATACAAATCTCTAACGTAACAAAATGTTTTTTAGTTCTATGAAACAGATCTCATCCACAGCTAGCAATCAAAGATCATTGTTTTCTTATTCCAACCGTTGTTGCTATAATGCCTTGATGCCGAGACATTCAGCAACAACAAAAACGGCAGCAGGGGCCCCTTCTGATCCCTCCCTGAAGTGTTAGTGTGTGCCATATTAAATATGACACTAGCCATCTGCTGTAAAAGAAGTTAGGAGGCAATCGACAATCGCTTCCTAAGCTTAAACGGTGTTGTTGTAATGCCTCAGTATCGAGGCATTAAGCAACACCGAAAACCCACCCCAGGGTGCCACAGCGAGAGATTTTGCCACTCGAAAGATGGAGGGACCCATTAACAAAATAACTTGTTTTCCCAACACTGTTTTTCAGAACCCTGAGCTCCCCATTCAGGTTTCATACAATTGCTGCAAGTCAATAAAGCCCAATGTGACTAGTAAAATAAATAATAAAAACAAAAGTGGAAACATCAAGTTTCAACAAAATGTATATGTAAATAATATAATATATAAAAAAAAGTTTATCTTTTGTGCAAGTCCTACAATTAGCGCTATATCTTCATAAAAATCCTGTCATTTGAAATACTCAAGAGGTGTCTAGTTTTCAAAAATGCATGATTTGATGGGGTACATGAAATTGACTGGGTTCAAAGATGTCCCGAATGGGAGGTGGGTGCAGACTTTTAGCCCCCAAACAACTGACGTACCCTTGCATGGGTGGTATCTCTGTACTCGGAAGTTTGACAGTGACCTATACCAGGAGCTGTGAATTCATACCTAAAGCACAATGTGTCTGGGGTAAAAAAACTACTACCACAAAGTTTGACAAAGGATTGTGGCAGAAATGGTGAATGGGAAGAGTTAAAATACAACCATTTGAAATAACCTGAGGTGTCTAGTTTTCAGACATATATGGTTTGATGAGGGTAAATTGAGCAGACCAGATTCAAAGAAGTCCCAAATAGGACATGAGTGCAGAATGACTGGTTTTGAAATAGCAATATGGTGCTTGTACTTATTGCCTTATAACTTGGGGGGGGGGGATTTCTAACTTAATTCTAAACTCAGGACAGATACTAGAATCTATTTAGCTATTTTTGACATTACCTTTCATAGATGAGTAGAATATTTTTCAAATAAAAGGTCTTTTTGTTTAGTAAATTAGTTAAGCAAAATAATATCTAAAGAAAACGTTTCCTGTTTTTTTTTTTTGTTTTTTTTTTGTTTTTTAAACCCTAATAAATCTGTGTGGGTACATGAAATGAATGAGAAGAAAATTACAGCTAAATATGAGCACCGCAGAAATGTTAGAAACAGCCATTGTCACGAAGGGTACAAAAAATAAATGGCTATGTGTTTAAGGGGTTAAATTAACAATATTTATAACAATTTTTTTAACTTCACAAAACTAATATTACAATACAAGGTAATTTTGAGGCCAATGATCTGTGCTACATGGCTCAATCTATTGTTTCAGAATAATTTTTAGCTATAACATTTTTAGATTTTCCTCCAAAATGGCTACCACAAAGGTTAAGGGAATTGTCCATACTGTAACAATTATTATGAATTTTAAATATCTGCAACCAATGCAGACATTGGGGCAGTTGTTCTTCCTTGGCAAGAATGTGACATTGTCTTTTGGGGAATGAGTATGCCCCATGCACTGTTTTTAGAAATAATTTCCGAACTGGAATGCATTGGAAGAACCTTCCCCAGTGGCTGCAGCTATGTTCTTTAGGAAAAAACCTGCAGGGATTAAGGTTTGATACAGTTGCTCCTCTGTGTTAGCCGCCACCACTGGAAGGTGCCAGTAAAGTGTGTAGGGCCCCGATCCCTAATTATGTAAGAATCGAAGTCTATATTACAACAATCTTTGTGTTGGATTGAAAAAGATCCTGTAGTTAGATCAAACCCTTGCCATGTGGTGCTGAGTTATGTTTTATTTTTAAGTCACTATTACAGTCCTGAACAATAAGTTAATACCTGTTGAAAATAGTTCATAACCTGCAATAACCCCCCCTATGGACCAGGGCTATTCTACACTATAGTACCACACATTTTGCTATGTTATCCTTCTTCCTTTTTCATTTAATGTGCACACACAAATTGTTATACTTTTCGAGAGAGAGATAGAGAGAATGGCAGATGAGAAAGAGGTGTAAGGGCAGTTTATATGTGTGTGTGTGTGTGACGGAACCCTCCATCACTGGGCCCACTGGAAAGGCCTGACTGCGAGCCTCCTCCCTATTGACTATGGGCCCTGGGTTTGTAAAGACTTCTGTGGCTACCCCCAGCAGTATATCATGTCATCACTTGCTGAGGGGATTATCTCCAGCAGACAGCCAGGATCTGCAAGCAGGGAGTGACTGCCATTGTTTTAATTTAATATCAGACCCCTCCACCCCATGGTGCATTATTATGTTATATAAATCAGTCTTCGTTTGGTTTTACCCTACACTGAGTCTCTGCTAGTGACTGGGGAACCGGGGAAAGTGTGGTGTCCCAGGCTAAGGGAGCACAAGTCAATGGAGGTAGTCGGTCGGACTAGCCAGATCCGTGACAGTGTGTATGGGCAGGTGTGTGTAAGAGCAGTGTAGATAAAGCTGGTGTGTGTGCATAAATGTGTGTGTGTGTAAAGGCAGTGTGTATGGACAGTCATGTCTCAGGGCAGTTTGTGTATATATGTGTATGTGTATATCTTTATGGGCAGGTGTGTTTATGGGCAGTGTATATCTTTATGGGCAGGTGTGTCTAAAGGCAGTGTATGTGTATATGTCTGTTAACTGGCAGGTGTGTGTGTGTGTGTGTGTGTAAGGGCAGTGTATGTGTATATATGTGTGTTTTATGGACAGGTGTGCGTGTGTAAGGGCAGAGCAGTGTATGTGTATCATGGCTCGACAAATCCCAGGCGCCAGGTCGCTATGGCGACTGAGAATTTTGTCCTGGCGCCAAGATCAGGGGCGGCCGGCTTGCACACACCGTGCTGCTGATTGGCAGTGCCTCAGTGAGGCTCTTCGCCCTGCCCCTTTCAAGACGTGATGCTCGAGGGGGCGGGCTCACAGAAGAGTTCCTCGTGATGGGCAGAGGATCGTCACGTCGATGGAGAGCGGGAAAACAAAAAGAAAAGCGAAAATGTAAGTATTTAAAAAAAAAAATAAAAAAAAAAGGAAAGAGGACCTATATTTAAGGGAGATGGGGAGAATTCCCTTGGGACAGCATTAAAACTTAAATAATACAAAAGGGCGATGGCTTGGTTTTGAAATTACTAAATCAATATAAACAGGGGTGTGTGTGGCTGGGGCTAATACACATGGCAGTGGGGGCATCAATAGACAAAAGGGTGGTGGGCATCACATAAATTAATACTAAAGGGGGGCAATCACATTAACCACTATAAAAGGAGTGGGGGCATCAATACACAAGGGAGGAGGGTTGGCTGGGGGCAACACACAAATCAACGCACATGGGTGTGGTGGCATAAATGCACAAAGGGGGGCAATACACAAGGAACACATTAATCAAAGGAGGGCTTGGCTGGGGCGTTAATAGACAAGGGGCAAAAATATAAAAGGGGGCGTTAATGTCAAAGCAGTGTAGAAAACATTTTTTATGCTTCGCACTGGCTTAGCCTGTTCTGATGTGTGTGTGTATGGGTGTCGGTGTGTCAGAGCCTGTCCTGGTGTGTGTGTTTGGGTGTCGGTGTGGCAGGGCCTGTCCTGGTGTGTTTGTTTGGGGGTCAGTCGAAAAACTCAAGGCATGTTCATGGCCACAAAAAGCCAAGCAAAAGACACAAATATTTTATAGAAAATTTGGTGTGTCCCATAAGAATATATTAAATTATCTGCATAACTTAAATGCCCATGACGTTTGGTTCTAGTCTTTTTTACGTGTAAATTTAAGATCTGTTATTTTAGTCGTTGAAAATTAACAGTTTAAAAAAAAAATCTCTGGTGCTATGGACTAATCTTCCAGTGATGCTTAGGCAGCATCATGGTGGACACCTGGCTGGGAATTGTAGTTCACCGCCAACATCTGCAGCGTTACTGTTGACTGCACTGCCCATGATGCTCAGCCAGCATTGTGGAAGCAGTATATCTGGCTGAGCCTCAGGGGGGCTGTAGTTAACAGCAGATGATGTGACAGGTGTTACTTGTGGATTACAACTCTCATGATGCCTAGTCATGGGAATTGTAGTTCACATCTAACATCTGCATCTGTATCTACTGTAAACTTCTTAGGATGCCCAGCCAGCATCATGGAAGTAATGTCTGGGTGAGCTTCATGGGAATTTAAGTCAATGTATTGGTTATTTTTAATATGCATTAGTGTGCTGACAAAAATGAAGCATGGCGATGCATTCGTGACAATGTAAAGTGCAATTGCTTGCATTAGTGAGTTGCGCGAGAGGGATTTTAAAAATAAAAAGTGTCCCTCTTCAAGATTTTGAAAAAGTTAAGTCTATAACTTTGATCGATATTGAACTTTATTCTAGTAATAATGTAGTAGAAGACGTTATTTCTTTAAACATGTGGTACATTGAATTATTTTATAAACGTTAAAAGAATGGTATTATGAAGTAAACACGTGTATTATGTATTCAAGGGATATTGAGTTTAATTTAAATCAGCAATGGACTAAGAAATATCTTGATTAGATGATATAGAAACATAGAAACATAGAAAGTGACGGCAGATAAGAGCCAGAAGGCCCATCCAGTCTGCCCAACCTCTGAGTACTCTCCTTTAGTACTTGCCCTTATCCTATATCTAGCTTGGCATTATGCCTATCCCATGCTTGCTTAAATGACTTTACTGTATTAACATCTACCACTTCCACTGGGAGGCTATTCCATGCGTCCACTACCCTTTCCGTAAAGTAATATTTTCTGATGTTACCATTAAACCTTTGCCCCTCTAGTTTATGCTTGTGTCCTCTTGTTGTGGTTTTATTTCTTCTTTTAAATAAACTTTCTTCCTTTACTTTGTTGATTCCCTTTAAGTATTTAAATGTTTCTATCATATCCCCCCCTGTCCCGTCTTTTTTCCAGGCTATATAGGTTAAGATCCTTTAACCTGTCCGGGTAAGGTTTATTTTGTAATTCATAAACCATTTTAGTAGCCCTTCTCTGCACTTTCTCCAACATATCTATATCCTTCTGGAGATATGGTCTCCAGTACTGTACACAATACTCCAAGTGAGGTCTCACCAGTGATCTGTACAGCGGCATGAGCACTTCCCTCTTTCTACTGCTAATACCTCTCGCTATACAACCAAGCATTCTGCTAGCATTACCTGCTGCTCTACTGCATTGTCTACCTACCTTTAAATCCTCAGAAATAATTACCCCTAAATCCCTTTCCTCACACGTTGAGGTTAGGACAGTACCAAATAGTCTATACTCTGCCCTTGGGTTTTTATGCCCCAGGTGCATTACTTTGCATTTATCCACGTTAAATGCCAATTGCCACAGCTCTGACCATTTTTCCAGCTTACCTAGATCGTTTGCCATTTGGCTTCTTCCTCCAGGAACATCAACCCTGTTGCAAATTTTTGTGTCGTCGGCAAATAAACATACCTTTCCATCAACACCATCTGCAATATCACTAATGAAAATATTAAAGAGAATGGGTACAAGTACAGATCCCTGAGGTATCCCACTGGTAACAAGACCTTGTTCTGAATATACGCCATTGACTACAACCCTCTGTCTTCTGTCACTCAGCCACTCCTTAATCCATTCAACAACATTGGGATCTAAACCCAGAGATTGCAGTTTATTTATAAGTCTTCTATGTGGGACAGTGTCAAAGGCCTTACTGAAATCCAGATACGCAATGTCTACTGCACCACCTTGATCAATTACTTTAGTCACCCAATCAAAAAAATGAATAAGATTTGTTTGGCAAGATCTTCCTGAGGAAAACCCATGTTGTTTTTGATCTTGAAAGCCATGTGACTTCAGATGTTCAACAATCCTTTCCTTTAACATTGTTTCCATTAATTTTCCCACTACAGATGTAAGACTAACTGGCCTGTAGTTGCCCGACTCCTCCCTACTGCCTTTTTTGTGTATAGGCACAACATTCGCTGCTTTCCAATCCCCAGGGACAACTCCCGTTACCAATGATTCGTTAAATATATCAGTTAACGGTTTTGCTAGTACACCCCCAAGCTCTTTTAATAACTTGGGGTGTATCCCATCAGGCCCCATCGACTTATTTGTCTTTACCTTAGACAACTGAAGTAAAACCTCCGCCTCGATAAACTCACATATTTCAAATGATTCAGTCTTTTTTCCCAACTGAGGTCCCATTCCATCATTCTCATCTGTAAAAACTGAACAGAAATATTCGTTGAGGCAGTCAGCTAAACCTTTATCCTCTTCTACATATATGCCTTTTGTTTTTAGTCTAACTAATCCTTGTTTAACTTTCCTTTTCTCATTTATATATCTAAAAAATGTTTTATCTCCATTTTTTACTGATAGGGCAATTCGCTCTTCTGCCTGTGATTTGGCAGTTTTTATAACTTTCTTTGCCTCTTTCTGCCTAATTTTATAGATCTGTCTATCTTCCTCACTTTGGGTATTTTTGTATCTACTAAAGGCTAACTTCTTGTCTTTCACGATTTTGGCCACTTCTGCAGAGTACCACAGCGGTTTCCTTAATTTTTTACTCTTACTGACCAACCTAATACAATTTTCTGTTATCTTCGATAAAACAGCTTTTACAAAATCCCATTTCTCCTGAACACCATTTAAATTGTGCCAGTCTGATAATGACTCCTCTATACATTTTCTCATTTTAGAAAAGTCAGCTTTTCTAAAATCTAAAACTTTTGTTTTTGTGTGGTGTGACTCAGTCACTGTTCGTATATTAAACCACACAGACTGATGATCACTAGATCCCAAACTTTCACCTACAGAAATATCTGTTAACAAATCTCCATTTGTGAACACTAAATCCAATGTGGCCTCCTTACGAGTTGGTTCCTCAACCACCTGTTTTAAAGATAATCCCAATAAGGAGTTTAGAATATCCGCACTCCTGGTACAACCAGCTACTTTCGTTTTCCAGTTCACATCAGGGAGATTAAAGTCACCCATGATTATAACATCCCCCTTCACTGTCATTTTAGCTATTTCCTCCACTAGTAGATTATCGAGTTCTTCTACTTGTCCTGGGGGTCTATAAATCACACCTATGCGAGTTACTTTACTTTTGCCAAATTGTACTGTAACCCAAACTGACTCTAAGTTCTCTTCACCAACTTGTATTAAGTTAGATTTTATGTTATTTTTCACATATAGGGCCACCCCTCCCCCTTTCCTGCCCTTTCTATCTTTTCTATATAAAGAGTACCCCGGTATTGATATGTCCCAGTCATTTTTCTCATTATACCATGTCTCAGTAACAGCCACTATATCAACATTCTCAGTTGCCACAACTGTTACAAGTTCATGGATCTTATTCCCTAAACTGCGAGCATTTGTAGACATGACCTTCAGCTTGTCATTTAACACCGATGCTGCAGTCACTTTCTGTCCTTGCTTTGGGGGGCAAAACATATGCTTCTCCCTATTATCTTTATAGACCAAGCCCCCAGATCCACCCACCTGGTTACTAAGTAAATCGCCTTCCCTTTCTATACTGTCTAACCCGGTATTTATTCCCTTATATTCCCTTATTTATTCCTATATATTGATATGAACAATGCACCATTAAGTGGTTATTATATTAAATGTGATTTGTTTTATTAAACACGGTTGCGATAACTGAATTCATTTGCTGTTCTCTTTCTTTCTTTCTCTCCTATTCTACGAATATTCACTCGTTCCTGTGTTTGTTTCGGGCAAATATTCATAAATGTTCTTCGTATTTGTTTTTCTATTTGTTTTCTCTCCTACCTTAAGTATTCCGTAGTATAGAATGGGGTTAATATGCTGGCAGGGGCTACTCTTGCATTTACCAATGAAAGGCAGCTGCTCTTCATTGGTTGATGCCAGACGAGCCCCTTGCCGGTGACCAACAGACTTGCTCATACAGATCTTTAAATCCTGGATCCAAAGCCATTGGTCTCCCCAGGTCAAGTTGCTCCGAGGTGTACCTTGCCAAGCTCTTTGCCAGGTGGATTGAAATCCCCCTTCCTTTATTTTTGTCCTTTCCTCCCCCTTTCTCCCCCCCTTTTTTTCTTTTTCCTCGCAGGCCAAGAGCCCCATTTTGTTTTGTCCCCCGCTCCCTGTGCATGCCAAGCTGCTCAGAATGAGTTGTTTCGTTTTTTCCCCCCTACCTCCCTGCACAGGCCGAGCTACTCGGAGCAGGTTGTTGTACCCCTAACTAATGGGCTAGCCTAGTATATGTACACGAAGAAACAAAGATTTTTTTCGCGTTGTGGCTCTTCGTGTACGTTTATCCTCCGCCATTTGTGTTTGTTTTCATGTTCTCCAGAATATGAATGCACACGTCTACTTCTTACTATCCCCAACTTTCAACCTAGTCCCTTTGTTCCATCACTCTTTCTCCTCATTAGGGTTCTTGTTGTATGCTGCCTCATAGCTCACAACCTTCCTCTCCTCTGATGTCTTGACCCTCTTCAATTTGGAACCCCCTTTTTGACATTCTACTGAGACTTACGAACGTTGCTAATTACCTACTCACTGCTAAATCCAAGAGCCACTGTTCTGTGCTAATCCTACTGGATCTTTCCGCTGCTTTTGACACTGTGGAACACCCTTTTCTCCTTCATGATCATAATCTCACTCACTCACTCACTCACTCACTCACTCACTCACTCACTCTCTCTCTCACTCTCTCACCCACCCTCCCCTGCTGCTTTCTCTCACATCCTACAATCTACTCTTACCACTACTCACCGCGATGGACACTGTATCGACCTGGTATTTTCTAATCTCTGCTCCATATCAGAGTTGACCTCATCTGTCTTTAGCGCCCAGGATCTTGCAGACTGTTTCCAAACAAAAACACAATCCATCTGCAACAACATCCCAGCACATGGTCTCCATGTTCCTCCTCCTTCCGGTATCAACCCCTCTACCTCTCTCCGCTCCCCCACACCACAATGGACGAAGTTCACGCTCTACTGTCTTCCTCACACCTCACTACATGCCCTCTAGACCCCATCCCATCATACCTACTTCCATCACTCTTCTCTAGCCTTACTCCTCACTCACATCTTCAACTCTTCACTCTCTTGTGGTATATTCCCATCACCATTCAAACCTGGTCACTCCCATCCTCAAGAAGCCCTGCCTTGATCCAAATTCCCCCTGCTAACTATTGCCCCATATCACTACTTCCTATAACATCTAAACTCTTAGAAAAACTAACTTATGACCATCTAACCCACTTTCTGTCCTCTAACTCCCTGCTCGACCCCCTGCAATCTGGTTTACGCCCACAGCACTCGAAACTGAAACTGCTCTCACCAAGGTCACAAACGACCTTCTTTCTGTTAGAAACGATGGCCAATTCTCTATCCTAATCTTACTCGACCTCTCTGCTGCTTTCGACACAGTCGATCACCCCCTTCTCCTACAGACTCTCAGCTCTCTTGGTCTCCAAAACACAGCTGTCTCCTGGATTAACTTGTATCTCTCCAACAGATCCTTCTCTGTGTATTTTGCTGGTGACTCCTCCTCCTCAATGCCTCTGTTGGAGTGCCTCAGGGTTCTGTCCTGGGTCATCTACTATTCTCCATCTACACTTCCTCACTTGGGAAAACTCATCGACGGCTTTGGCTTCAACTACCACCTCTACGCAGACGACACACAAATCTATCTCTCCACCCCCAATCTCTCTGCATCTGTCCTCTCTCAGATCAGCTGCTGCCTATCTGGCATCTCTTCCTGGATGGTCTCTCGCCACCTCAAAATAAATATGTCTAAGACCGAGCTCCTTCTAAATCCCTCCCTCTAACTCTATCCCCCTTCTGACCTTTCCATCACTGTCGACGGTACCGCTATCTCTCCTTCACCGCAAGTCCGCTGCCTCGGAGTTACTCTTGACTCAAACGTATCTTTCATCCCTCACATCAAATCACTCTCTAAATCCTGCCACAACCAACTGCGCAACATTGCTAAAATTCGTCCATTCCTGACTGCCAGCACCACTAAACAGCTAATCCAGTCCCTTGTAATCTCTCGTCTAGACTACTGTAACAACCTACTTACTGGCCTCCCTCTCTCCCGACTATCCCGCTTCCAGTCTGTCCTCAATGCCTCTGCCAGACTTATCTATCTCACCCGACGCTCTGCATCTGCCGCACCTCTCTGCGAGTCCCTCCACTGGCTCCCCATCCATAGCAGAATTAAATTCAAATTACTCACTCTATCCTACAAAGCTCTCACTAACGCCGCTCCCCTCTACCTATCCTCCCTCATCAGCAAATATACCCCAGCCCGTCCTCTAAGATCCAACAATGACCTCCTCCTCACATCTTCACTCATCACCTCCTCCCATGCCCGCCTACAGGACTTCTCTTCGCGCAGCACCAACCCTCTGGAACTCTCTTCCTCGTGCTGTCCGACTCTCACCAACTCTACCCTCCTTCAAACACTCACTAAAAACTTTTCTCTTCAGGGAAGCCTACCACTGAGGTAATCATCAAACTTCCCTCTCACCCACTTACAACCCTTATCTCGCCCCACATTAACGCAATTCACTAGCATGCAGTCCTTACCTCCTGTTTCTTACCCCTTATCCACCTAGATTGTAAGTTCCTGTGGGAACAGGGCCCCTCATTCCTCCTGTATCTGTATGTCAATTGTTTTATTGTACCTGTCATTATCTGTAACCTTTTCACCTTGTAAAGAATAATAATAACAATGAATGTTTCAGGCAGGGGTGTAACTAGAAGCCTCAGGGCCCCGGTGCGAGAATCTGTTAAGCCCCCCCCAAACATGATTTTTACACAACAATTTATTTTCTACAAAATACATATTGAATCATATCATATCTGTCAACCAACTCTGGCACATAGGGGTTAAAAGGCATATCATGGCATATGGGGGGGGCATAAGGCATTTCTGGAGGCAGAGTGGCATATAGGGGGAGCATGAGGCATTTCTGGAGGCAGAGTGGCATATAGGGGGTTAAAATGCATTTCTAGAGGCAGAGTGGCATATAGGGGGTTAAAATGCATTTCTGGAGGCAGAGTGGCATATAGGGGGGGCATGAGGCATTTCTGGAGGCAGAGTGGCATATAGGGGGTTAAAATGCATTTCTAGAGGCAGAGTGGCATATAGGGGGTTAAAAGGCATTTCTGGAGGCAGAGTGGCATATAGGGGGTTAAAAGGCATTTCTGGAGGCAGAGTGGCATAAAGGGGGTTAAAAGGAATATCATGGGGGCACTCTGCCTCCAGAAAAGCCTTATGCCCCCATATAACATGGGGTGTCTGGTGGGGGCAGCGGGTGGAGGCTGGCGTTCATGAAATTAAAGGGGCCGGGATGCATGCACTCAGCTCTTCGTCCCATCCCTTTTAAATGCCAGCCCCTTTAATTTCATTAGGCGCTGGAGGAGCCGGCTTTCAATTAGATTAGGTATCCTGGTGGGCAAGCCCGGCCCTTACAGTCGGCAGCCCCGCGTGACCCCTGTCCTAGGTGGAGTACAGCAGCTTGTGCCGGCTGCTGCATTCCGTGCGCCTGCCCCCCCCCTGGCAGAACTCCAGGGCCCGCTAGCAGTTGCGACCCTGGATGTTCCACCACTGGTTTTAGGCTTCATGTGGAAGAAAACTGACGGCCTGGCTGTTGCAAGGCCGATTCTAAATGACCATGGGATTACAGAGAGTATGGCCAACATACTTCTTAAATCAGTCCAAGGATCTACTTCCAGAATATATTTTCTGATTTGGAAAAAATTCCTTTCATGATGCAACCACCAAGTGCAGGCAGCGGAGGTTGTCTAAATGGGGGGGGGGGACCTTATTCAGCCCCACCGTTCAATAGCAGTCAGATTCCAGCTACAGCGTACACAGTAAAAAGATGAATGAGGCAAAAGGATTAATACTAGGGCTGAAACAACTAATCGATAAAATCGATCATGAAAATCGTTGTCAACGATTTTCATTATCAATTAATCGGATCGATTTTTATCGATTATAAAAAGGTTTTTTTTCAGAGCAAATGCTCTGAAAAACTCCTCTCCTTATATAATCCGACCTCAAACAGAGATCGGATTATAACACCGGAATCCAGATCCCCCGCTACGCTGCAGGAGACCTAGATTCCCCTCACTGTCGGCTGGTCTCTCACTTCCGTCTCTCTCCCCCTCCCATCTGCCTCCTCCCCCCTCCCATACATCACTCTGCCTCTCTACCCGGTACCGTTACTGACATGCACTTTCCCTGCAGCTTCATAGAAGCCTCAGTGTAAGTGAAGGTGAGTAACGGAGTCTGTCTGTGCGATGCAGACCCCCACCGGCTAACAGAGAATCATCCTCTCTGACAGCCGGTGAGGGTCTGCATCGCACAGACAGACTCAGTTACTGCCCTTCACTTACACTGTGGCTTCTATGAAGCTGCAGTGAAAGTGCCTTCAGTAACGGAGCCGGGTAGAGAGGCAGAGCGGTGTATGGGAGCCACCCTCCAATACACCACTCTGGCTCCTCCCCCTCTCATACGCCACTCTGCCTCTCTACCCGGCTCCCTGGTGTCTTGTCAGAAACGGAGGTTCACAGGAGGCAGAGTGGAATATGGGAGGGGGGAGGAGGCAGAGTGGAGTATGGGAGGGGGAGGAGGCAAAGTGATGTATGGGAGGGGGAGGAACCAACGTGATGTATGGGAGGGGGAGGAGACAGAGTGGAGTATGGGAGGAGCCAGAGTGGAGTATGGGAGGGGGAGGAGCCAGAGTGGTGTATGGGAGGGAGAGGAGCCAAAGTGATGTATGGGAGGGGAGGAGGCAGAGTGGTATATGGGAGGGGGAGGAGGCAAAGTGGTGTATGGGAGGAGCCAAAGTGATGTATGGGTGGGGGAGGAGGCAGAGTGGTGTATGGGAGGGGGGAGGAGGCAGAGTGGAGTATGAGAGGGGGGAGGAGCCAGAGTGGTGTATGAGAGGGGGAGGGACCAGAGTGGTGTATGGGAGGGGGAGGAGCCAGAGTGGTGTATGGGTGAGTTATAGTGGTGTATGGGGGGTATTATGAATTTTTAGGGCATATAGGGGGTATAAGGCATATGGATATTGGGCATATCAGGGGGGCATAAACATATCTGGGGGTAAAAAGTATATCAGGGGGCTCAGTGGCATATAGGGGGTATAAGACATATCGATATTAGGCATATCGGGGGCATAAAACAAATCTGGGGGTAAAAGGTATATCAGGGGGCTCAGTTGCATATCATTGGCATATAAGGAGTATAAGGCATATCAGGGGGCACAGTGGCATATCAGGGGCACCGTGGAATCTGGCATATAAGAGGTATAAGGCATATATGGGGGCAGAGTGGCAAGCTGGGGGTCAGATGTGCATAACTGGGGGCAGTTTGGTAAATAAAAAAATTTAAACAAGGCTTTTTTCTCAGTTTTTATTAAATATGAAAAATAGTTAACATATGAATTAATATTTACTAATAACTTTGTATTAAAACCTAGTTTGAGAAACACTGTGTTTGGGTTCTTGTAGCTTTTATTATGTCAGTAAAATAAGAAGGTGAATAGAGAGAGGCCATTGCAATAAAGAGATGAAAGTGTAAATTGTACGTTTTTTATTGCAATTTTTCTTCAATTTAAAATAATGTATTTTTTTATCAGATTAATCGATTAATCGACAAAATAATCGGCCAACTAATCGATTATTAAAATAATTGTTAGTTGCAGCCCTAATTAATACTATATTCTGATTTTTGGAAAGTGTACTAAACTACTAAGCTTGAAAAAGGTGTTTAATATTTTACAGTAAGTAAATATTTTGCACCCTCTTGCCTCCCTTCCAGATCATGTTTCCTTACATAAACTAAGAAAACATTTTCCTTTTGATTTATTTTTTTGTACATATTTCTCCTTCCCTATGAATAATTTACTTGGTCGTCTTGTTTGTATAAGACAATGACAATACCATCCTATGTTTGACTATCTCTTTTGTAAAATTAATGAACTAGACTAACAAGGAACCTACAAGGCCTTAACAACAGAAATGTAAGCGGTGACATTTGAGAATTGAAAAGACGGCAATAATAGAAAGCAGGCTCTTTTTATTACAATCGCTTGTATAGATAAAAGCATTTATGGTATAGCAGAAAGTTTGGGCCATATACAATTGACATTACAGAACAAATGTAGATAAACAGCAAGAACAGACCAAATGTAGAAAACCTAAAGGCAGTTTCTTCTGCATAATATAGATGGTAATGAAAGACTAAATTACAGGATACACGAGTAGATGCCTGTGACGGGACACCCTCTACCCTGACTGGATACTCCGCCAAGCTGTGCTTCCTTCTGGCAAGACACTAGAGGTTAACTCCATCAGCGCCAGACAGAACCAGCATTGTAGAGAGAAGGAGGTTGCCGCTGCACTGGAGCTGTGCTGACACTGTGGCCTTAGCTTTAGGGTATTCAGCGCATTTAATATCCTGAAAAGGACAGTGAGTTATTACAGCAGCCCACCTCTGCTTCTCCCAATGAACATACCAGCCGCTGGAGAAAAGTGCTGAATGCCCCTTCTCCCTGGAGTGCACTCAGCTGCTGAGGAGTGATGCCACCAGCGTCCCCTCCCTGGTGCTCCGGCTGCCACTGGGGAGATGGAGTGGCTACGCCATCTCCTGACCCCTTGCTCAGCCGCTGGGGAGGGATGCCGCCTCTGTCTCCTCCCTGTTTCACCGGCTGCTGTTGTTAAGATGGGTGGCTGCGCCATCTCCCAGACTCGCTCAGCCGCTGGGGAGTGATGCCGCCTGTATCCCCTCCCTCATGCTCCAGCTTCCGCTGGGGGAGATATTGCAGCTGCTCCATCTCCCAGGATCTTGCTCAGCCGCAGGGGAGTGATGACACCTGCATCCCCCACCCTGGTGCTACGGCTTGGGGAATGGGCCAGCTTTCATATCTCCCTGGATCCCTGTAGCTGTTGCAGGTGTGGTGCAGAGGCCAGTGGTGCTCTGCCCTGTTGTCAGCATTGCACAAGTGGATCATGGAGGCTAATCACTTGGGTTTGAAAGTGCTGCAGTTTTTAACCTGGGTGAGAGGCCAGTGTGATTATTAGGGTTAATTTTAGACACTTATTGGGATGGTGGATTGTTCAGTATTGATTGTTATTGGTTAGTATTGAATTAGATGTATTTTGATGCAGACGCCTTCATGACAATGGCTGTTTTTTAACATTTTTAAGATGTTTCTGTTTAACTGTAATGTCCTTCTCCCTCTTACTCGGTAAACCTACACAAATTATATACTCCTTTTTTTTTCAGGACATCATAATCTAATATGCAATAAAATATAAAATATGGTGACATTGATTCTTACATTTGCCTTGAGTTTAGAAATACCAAATGTTTTTATGCTTTTTTTGTTTTTGGTGTGTGTAGAGCAACAGGTACAAGTAGCGTTCTGCCATTTCAAAACCATTATTTTCATATCTGGTCATCCTGCCTACGTGTCGTATTTGAGACTTCTTTGAAGCCAGCCTTTTTTTTTTTGCACACACATTCTACTTTAGCTATGAATTTACAGCTCCTGGTATTGGTCTTTGGGTTTGCCAGGTTGTTTGGGGACTAAAAGACCTCGTTTGGGCGGTGCCAATTTGTTGGGAGGCAATTTTGACACCTGGTCAGTCCAATTTGGGACATCTTTGAAGCCAGCCAATTCAATTTATCCCGCCAAATCATGCATTTTTGAAAGGTAGATCCAGCATACAAGACATTTTGAACAATGCTATGCATTCCTAGTTTGTGGAACAGTTTGGTGTAGGCCCTCTTCTATTCCAGCATGACTGTATCCAAGTGGCACAAAACAAGGCCAATAAAGACATGGTTGGATGTGTTTCAGGGAGAGAATTCAGGCAAATACTACTAATTGCTTAGTTTTTTCTCCCCTATTAATCTAACTAGTTGCTGGACCTAGTTACCCACAAAGGGGTGTGACTCTTTCAAGTAAAGCATGATGGGGGCATGGTCCGACCATGCAATTAACCCTATTTTACACGCCTGAAGCATTATTCTGTCTAGGAAAAAAAATATCTTTATCTTTGGGGTGTAAAACCCTCCAGACATCAAATAGGACATGGAAATGGAGAAGGTATGATCTGTAGTTACATGTTTGCCTTTCCCTGTTGTCTCATGTTAGCAATCATCTTCGTGAAAGTTCCCCAACAGTACTGTATTTTACCAACTTGGATTCAATGGGCATGGAAATGTCCTGCGGTTACAGAGCTTGGTTGCTAAATGTGAAGAACATCTCTCATGGGCAGTTGAAGGCTCCATTATTGGCTCAATAGGCTCACAGTATTGTAAGACTATCTCAGGATCTAGCCAGTGTCTAAATGAAGAACCCATCATAACAAAGCTATTGTGTCCATAACCCTGGCCTGTGACTTTAAAATCCCATGTCGGTCTTGCTCCTTTGTATAGAATTACCTGATTTTAACAGGATCACAGGCAATGTCTTGAGTGTCACAATTAAGGACAAATGTGTTATTCAAAAAGTATATAAAGAGAAAAGGCACAAGTGAGTAAACACAAAACATGTCAAATTGTTTGTGGTTCTGTGTGGTCATTCAACCTTCCTCAAGTGCACTTTTGCCTATTCCTGTTGCTCCCTTGTTGGTGAGGAGTATGTGGATCCGGTTGTCGCCGACTCCTGAGGTGACAATGCTGGTAACAGGTGCCATTTGCTGTCCGCTGATGTAAACACAACCATGCAGTCCTCATTCTGTACCAAAATTTTCACTGGAAAGCCATATCTATAAAATGACGTGTGTGTTTGTGTGTGTGTGCAGGATTGCTGTAACCGCTGTAAAGGCTTTATGCAATTGTTATGTTGGTGATGAGAGATATGCCCTTCTCCATTTTCTTGGATGCTCTTGCTGCTTTTATGCGGAGTACCTTGGTTTCAAAGTAGTTTGGCTATGACAGCCCTAGCGACATCAAGTTTATTCTGGATCTTGTGACTCCAGCCAAATCTATTTCCTCTGAGGGATGCTCTCCCAGGGCTAACAAATCATTCATTATTATGCAAATAATGTTACAGCGGGAGCTGTCCTCCAACAGTGGTGTCGGCGGGGGGGGGCAGAGGGGGCCATGGCCCCTCTACATTATGCTGTACCCCCCCCCCCTGTGTGCCTCCGCAATTGAAACACCGTACTCAAGTACGAAATGACCCGGCCCACCGCCGGGAAACCGGGACATTTCCGGGACACCAAGATCTAATTGCAACCGATGCGGCTGCCAGTTTCAAAGTGGCTGTAAAACCGCCTCCGCTGGCCGCTTAATGGCTTGCCTGCATGCCGATCACTGAGGCTCTTCGTCCCGCCCCTTTGAAGATGCGCCATGACGCTCAAGTTTTTGTTGAAGTCTCATATTCGTTTTGAAGAATATTCTTAAGAATAATGCTATCTCTGTTTCTCCTTAATTTATTTGGGCCTTTTAACTTTTTTGATTTCTGGGATTTTAATAATGTGATAAAAAAGAATGATTTATAGTTATTTGGATGTCAAATAGTGTGACTCAACCATGCGATAAAATAAATGGGGCTGGTGTCCAAATGTTTCCAGGGCTGCTTTTTATCCTCAGTCCGGTCCCACCTAATAAAATACCATACTTGCTCGATTATAAGACAACCCCCCCCCAAATCTGAATATTACTTTAGGAATATAAGACGACCCTATAGGAAAAAAAGTTTTACCAGTAAATGTTAATTCATGTAAACTATGTAAACTTTTTTTTTTAGTAAAAGCTATGATTGAGAAAAATATTTTGTTTTTGTTTCATTTTAGCAGCGGGGGTCGTCTGCGTCCATTGTGCATACACCCTCCGACTGTCAGAGAGCAGCTGGGGAAGGTCTGCGTGATGGACGCAGACAACCCCCGCTGCTAACAGCACCTCCTTCCGGCTGCAGCGGAAGTTGCCTACGCGAATTGCGTAGACGTCTACCCGCTGTCCCGACTACACACCAGGGAGTCAAAAGCACCGGAAAGTTTAGGGGGTTAAATGGGGGGCATAAGACTGGAGGATCCAGGTCCCCTGCAGCGCTGCGGGGGATCTGGATCTTAGTCTCATAGTCAGACCTATTTGAGGTCTGATTACAAGACGAGGGGTATTTTTCATTATTATCTTTTATTTATAAACAAAATCCAAGAAAATTTATAAACAAAATCCAAATAGTACAATTGCGCACCAAACTTAATAGCTCTGTCTGGTTACTGAAGCAATAATGTATATAGATTCCAAAGGTAGTTGCCGGCACTCGTGGGACTTGTTTTCAAATGAATTCAAGAGACTCTGTGTTGTAAGTCAACGTTTCAGTCTTTTATTTTCAGACTTTCATCAGGACATAACAGAGATCTAATGTGTATAGCTTTTATACTGTGTATAATTCAGAAAAAGAACTTACCGCGCCTGATGTGCTCTACATCACCGGACTCGACGTTTACCTCGCCAATGTGCGCATGCGCGTGGCGTTATACGTGCGACCGGTAGTCATGGTAACGCTTACTCAACCTAAATCGTAAGCATTGTGTAGCTACGTGCCGGTCTGAAGATCTATGTGTAATGCCCAAGTGTAATTTGTGCAGCGCAAAGTGATACCATGTTCTCAGACAAGGTATATAGATGTATTTAATTTAAATTTGTGAGTTTTAAACCTCGGGCAAAACATAATTTTAATTAACTTTATGGAGTGTCCATGTTTTCATATTAGTGACGTTTTTTAGCAAAATAATTTAGCGGAACAATTCATGTTCCACATAAATTGTAAGGACTTACCTGCCTCTCCGGTCCCGCGCCGTGGCTGGTCCCGCGACGCTGCCTCCTCAGCCGGCTTCCCGGGCAGCTAGTACCACCGCTACCCGGTCGGCGTCTTCACCGCGTGGCCGACCACGCGGCAAACAGGTAGCACAGCGCCACCGTGTGGCCAAAAAGTAATATTACACGTTACATACATAACGTGTTCTTATAGCCTCGGGTGACCTCCTTAATGCAGGACACACCTCTACCTGTCCCTATTTAAACCTGGACTTCCTCTTCTGGTTCACCCTTGGTTGGTGTATTCTGTGGTTTTCCTGTACGAGTTGCTGTGACTATTTCTTCGTTTGACCCGGCTTGCTGACTTCGTTCCTGTCTCCTGATTTGGCTCCTGATTCCTGTTCGTCTGGTATTTGATTCGGCTTGTTTGACCTCGTCTCTGGATTCTGATTTGGCTTATCCTGATTACCTGTCTGACCCGGTTGGTTCTCTGACTTTCTGGTTCCTGTTTGGCCTGGCTAACTCTGCCATCTGGGGTCCTACCTCACCATAATCGTTACATAAATATAGGAATAAATTATATAGTATCAAAACAAGGTGACAACAAACCAAAGTGACACTGTAAACTCATAAAATATAAATTCTAAATAATAATAATTATAGTGAAAAAGTGTTCAAATTTCAACCAAACATAAATTCATGCCTGATAAGGTCTACTTGTTAATGCTTTTGAACATTCACATATTAAATATAATATTCCCAATCTCCACCACCAATTAAAAGTATGCACATTCAAACATAATATATAATTGCAAAAATCATATCCAATTCTCATATCATTCATGAATCAAGATAGATATAAACCGTCTATTGCTCGCCCCTATATAGGGGCCATGATCTTAACAAAAAACCTCATGTTTACCAAACTCTACAGTCAACACAACATTTTATCAATCTGGATTACAAACCTATTATTCAGGCTTTTTCCAATGACAATTCACAATATATTTATGTTTATATTATGATATAGTGCTGCATGTATTTCACCCTCATAAATCATATAAATGGTGAAAATGTCAGCTTTTCATTAAGCCCTGCTGGAGCCATAGTTTTCAGGTGTACTATCCATAATGTCTCACGTTGTAACAAGATTTTTCCTCTATCACCCCCCTCTTCGGGATTTGGGGACATGATCAATCGCTATAAAGCGAAGGGACGACAATGAGTGTTTCTTGTCGAGGAAGTGCAGAACTACAGGTTTATCTGAGACCCCGTCCCTATATGCCACTCTAATGCCTGAACGGTGTCCTCTGATTCTTTCCCCCAGTGTACTTTCTGTCTTACCAATGTATGACAATCCACATGGACATTGTATCATGTAAATCACACGTGTCGTTTTGCACGTAATTCTATGTCTGATTTTAAAGATTTTCCCTGTATGTGGATGGGCGAATGTCTTATTTGGTATCATGTGACTACATGTCACGCATCCCAGGCATCGTACACTACCATAATTATCATGTTTCTTATTTTGGTAGTGTAACTGTCAACTGGATCTACATGCACTGACAGATCTCGCAAGTTTTTATTACGCCTATAACTAATCACTGGTTTCTGGCGAAACAGCCCAGAAAGCGTGTTATCCATTGCTAACATGTTCCAGTTTCTATTAATGCTCACGACTATTCCTATTATACGTAGTCGTGCAATACAATGTGGGGTTTTGTGTTGACTCCTTCCTTAATGGGCCCTAATCTGGCTTTTGCCAGCGATTTGTTGTAAACAATCATACGTATAGCCCCTCTCTAAAAATTTGTGTTGCATCTGTTCCAGCTGTCTCTCTGTATTAGTTGTATCTGAGTTATTACGTATTACCCTGACAAACTGTGAATATGGAAGAGACTGTATTAAATGCTTAGGGTGAGCACTATTGGCGTATAGGATAGTATTCCGGTCCGTGAGTTTAGTGTATAATGTGTAGCATAGAGTGTCGTTAGCAACATAAATTTCTAGATATTGTATCTTACACTTATCTATCTGGGAGATGACTTTAATTGGTGTTGGTAGTTCATTTATATATTTGACAAATTCGTGTGCTTCTTCCTCCGTGCCTCTCCATATAATAAGGATATCATCAATATATCTAATGATCTTCTCCTTATATTGTTCTAACCAATATTTATTCTGTATTTCATAAACATAGGCATTAGCATACATGGGAGCCATAGCCGCTCCCATGGATGTGCCTGATATTTGCATAAACCATTCTGTTTCAAATCTAAAATAATTTAAACGTAAGGTTAACAACATCAATAACTCTAAAACAAATTCAAGGGGAGGTCCTTTGTAGTATATTGACTTTGACAGAAGATTACTTCCTGTGGGATTACAGTATAGAGATTTTTAATATCCATAGACATTAAGACTATTTCATCCATACTTAAATTTATCCCTTTTAAATGGTTAATAAGTGTATTTGTATCCTTCAAAATTGTTGGTATAGCCTCCACTGACTCTTTAAAGTGGAAGTCTAGCCATTTCGCCACAGGTTCTAAGAGTCCTCCAATAGCCGAAACTATTGGTCTTCCTGGTGGTTGTTGTAAACTTTTATGAATTTTTGGTAATGTATATAGAACGGGTATTCTGGGATGAGTAGTAAGTAAGAAATTAAATTAATCTATTGTGATATATCTCATTAGTAACCCATTATTTAGAGATTCCTCCAATTTGTGTTGTGTCTTATTGGTGGGATCCCCTTGAATTTGTTTATATGTAGTATAATCCGATAATTGGGTACGTATTTAATTGGAATAATCTAAATAATTTTCCTTTCTTGTTAGATTATGTCTGTAAATCTTCCGTAATTGTATTTTTTCAATTACTTCTCCTTTAACAATATTCAAGAATGTTTTAATTCAGGATCCGGCTTGAGAGGTTGTAAACGGGCATTATCTCTTGCGTGGGGGGCGTCCTCTGCCCCTGGTGTTTGGATTTCCTCTTGCCTCTTTTCGTACGCCGTCCTCTTTTAACTGGCTTCTGGTCAGTATACTTACTAAGGTGTCTGTTGTTTGTACCCCTAAAAAATTCGGTTCTGTTTCTGATGCTGATTCTCCCGATGTGATATCAATGGTAGATATTCTAGGTTTTATGATCCTTCTGCGAGGTCTGAATTGTCTTCCCCTCCCTCCTGACAGCCACCTTTCTTTTGTCTCTTGAATTAATTCACTTTTATAGCTTGCAGTTTCCTCTGTTGTCTTTAGAGTTGTTGTTATACCTTCTGGAGATGCTAGTATAGCTGCATGTTGTATTTCAAGAGTAGCTATTTGTTGTCTGATGGTAATTAGATCCGATTTTACATCTTTGATTATAATCAACATTAAATCCAGTGAACATTTATTCAGTACTGCCGTCCAGTCTTTACATACTTGTGGTTTAATTCTCCCAATAGTAGGTATATTGCTTATTCGAACGCCTCTAGGGAATTGTTTATTTTTATCTGATTATTATAAATTCTTTTCTTTAGCCGTAATAACTGTGTCCTTACTACTAGTATCCATCGGTAGTTCCAAGCTCGTAGTATCCCATAGTGTCTCATGTGCTTCATCCTCAGACAAGGTATATGGGTGTATTTAATTTAAATTTACAATTATATATTATGTTTGAATGTGCATACTTTTAACCCCTTCAATCCCAGGGGTTTTTTTGTACCTCAAAGCCCAGAGCAATTTTGCCATTTTTGGGGTATGTCGGTTTAGCGATGATTCTCTTTTCCTGTGAATAGTGTACCCATATAAACTATATATTGTTTTTTCAAGGAGAGATAGAACTTTAGTTTGATACCATAGTTGGATGATTAGCTGAAAATTTAGAATCAGAAATTTAGTAAAAACTAGCAAAGATTAGAAAAATAAACTAATTTTTTTTTTACATTTTCCCTCTGAATCCTCACAAAATTAGGTAAAGTGATGGAAAATCCCCTCCAAGTTTATTAATTCAGGTGTCCTGATTTCAGATATACCTAATTTATATAGATTTTCCAGACTTTCCCAGCACCAGGGAGCATACTATAAGGTGTACAATTTTGTATAATTTTTATGCCTATGGCTTAAAGGGTTTGGGGGTTGTGAACGGGGGCAGGGGGGTTATACTGGCTAGATGTTATGCTAGGGCAATGGGAAGTAAGGTTTTTTAATATTTTTTTTATTTTTTTATATATATTTTTTTTAAAAACAATTTAATTTTAATTTTTTTACATTTTTTTTATTTTTTATGTATTATTTTTACACAGAAATGGTTAGAGGTCCTCCTAGGGACCTCCTGAACATGCCAGTGATGTCACAATGACATCACAGCTCACATTATAAATTTTTTTTTGTATTATTTATATTATTATTTTAATTTATTTAATATTATTTTTTAAATGAATTAACTTTTTTTCTGCTTTTCTCTTTCAGGACGGGAGGGGGAGTGAGAGAGATGGTTTCTCACTCCCCTCCCCACGATCCCCCTGCACCGATCACACTGCATAGAGATCACCGCAGGGTTCCTTCCGGGTTACGTCAGCAGTGACGCAACCCGTAAGGGAATGCCCGATCGCGCGTTTGCAACTGTGCGATCGGGCACTTTCAACCGTAACAGCTTACCGGCTTTCATGCCGGTAGCTGTTACGGGAGATCGGGCAGCAGAAAGCCAGCGATGCCGGCTTCTGCTGCCAGGGGGGAGTCCAGACTGGCTGGACAGCCTGGTCTCCCGTGCAGCGGCAGGGATGTGTCCCTGACGCTGAACGAAGGGCTGGACGTACCGGGACATCCATAGGGGTTTCTTTGTGGGCGTTTTTTGGACGTCCCGGTACGTCTATAGGGGAATGAAGGGGTTAATTGGTGGTGGAGTAGAAGTAACAAGTAGACCTTATCGGGCATAAATTTATGTTTGGTTGAAATTTGAACACTCTTTCACTATAATTATTATTATTTAGATTTTATGAGTTTACTGTGTCACTTTGGTTTGTTATTACCTTGTTTTGATACTATATAACTTATTCCTATATTTATGTGGAACATGAATTGTTCCGCTAAATTATTTTGCTAAAAAAATTCACTAATATGAATATATGGACACTCCATACAGTTAATTAAAATTATGTTTTGCGCGGGGTTAAAAAACTCACAAATTTAAATTAAATACATCTATATACCTTGTCTGAGAACATGGTATCACTTTACACTGCACAAATTACACTTGGGCATTACATATAGATTTTCAGATCGGCACGTAGCTACACAATGCTTACGATTTAGGTTGAGTAAGCGTTACCATGACTACCCGGCACTCGAACTATACGATCGAGTACTGGTCGAGCATGCGCACATTGGCGAGGTAAACGCCGAGTCCGGTGATCTAGAGCACATCAGGTGCGGTAAGTTCTTTTTCTTAATTATACACAGTATAAAAGCTATACACGTTAGATGTCTGTTATGTCCTGATGAAAGTCTGAAAATAAGACTGAAACGTTGACTTACCACATAGATTCTCTTGAATTCATTTGAAAACAAGTCCCACGAGTGCCGGCAACTACCTTTGGAATCTATCTATATGGATATGTATAGATCTCTCACTCTCTGTCTCACTCATAATTGCCCCCTTACTTTGGTGCTTGGCCCCCCTAAATGTGAAAGCTGGAGGTGCCACTGTCCTCCAAGTCCACAAATTTAATACAGAGAAATTGCAGGGTTAAATTATTTGACATGAAAGTGGTCTGTGAATGTATTATGGGCCAAGGCAAACTTTATATTTTTATTTTTGACAAGGATGAAAGCCCATTTAACCCCATAAGGACAAGGCTGTTTTTTACTTTTTGTACCATTTGGGACCAAGGTTGTTGTAACACTTTTGCGGTGCTCATGTTTAAATGTAATTTTCTCCTCACCCATTTAGTGTACCCACACAAGTTATATATTGTATTTTTCAGGCCAAGAAGGACTTTCTTCAGATTATCTAATTTACTATAAGAAAAAAAAACACTTGAATTGAAAAAAAACCCCACACTTTCTCACTTTTATTTGAAAAATCTTTTACGCATCCAAAAAAGCTGATGAAAAAAACCTGCTAAATAGATTCTACTATTTGTCCTGAGTTTAGAAATACCCAATGTTATTGTTTTTTTTTTGCTTTTTCCCCCCCCTGCACTTTATGGGGCAATAAGTACAAGTAGCATTTTGCTATTTCAAAACAATTTTTTTTCCCAAATCTGGTCATTCTGCCCCATGTGCTATTTTGGGTATCTTTGAAGCCGGCCAGTGTAATTTACCCCATCAAACCATATATTTTTGAAAACTCAAGGTATTTCAAATGCTGGTATTTTAACCCTTTCCATGCTCTAATTCTACTACCACCCTTGTCAAACTTTGTGGTTGTAATTTATTTTTGTTTTTTTTTTTGTCATCACAAAAATTGTGCTTCACATATGGATTTACAGGTGCTGGTATACGTCACTTTCAAACAAGACCCCAATATGTGTTCAACAAATGTAATTACCTTAGGGGCATCATAAACCGTTATGGGTGACATCTTGGTACTTCTTTTCCCTCCTCTATAGATATAAGAATGTGCCAATCTGATCTTTGTGTTCTGGCCTTTTTGGAACTTTGTAACATCACAGATTTTTCTCCTGAAATATGAACTGCTGAATTAACAGAAGAGTCACCATCACTTTATTCATTCTCATCACTATTATCACAACATTATTGTCATCAGAGGAATTGTGTGTAACCTCTTGGGTTTGTTGTGATTGGACGAAAGACAATTGATTAGCCTGTTCCTGCAATATTTGCAGTTGCTTACCTAATCTTTAAGAAGGATGCTTAGTCACGGTGGTTTTGGTTGTAACCCCCTTAATCACCTGAATGTTCACCTTCACCATGAGAATTGATTTGCACACTTTCCTGTTTGACAATTGGACTTTGCGTTCTCCAGATAACTATCCATATTCTATTTCAACCCCATTTCCTTACTTCTATCATCAAAGTACTTGTGATTAAGCAAATTACATTTAACAGTTAAGTCATCAAACTTTGATCTCAACGCTTTATACTCTACCTGCGTATCCTTTGCCTGATCCAGGGCTGCTTGCAAAGCATTTAACTCCTTTTGTAGACTAGTAAATCCTTTTCCCCTAGTTTGACAATCTTGCAACAAATAAGAAGCCAATATAAGAAATTAGAGCCATGGCAACAATGAAAGACAGATACTTAACCCCTTCATGTCCGGTGACACACAAGGTATGTCATGCCCAAGTGGGCTCATCAGTTCTATGATGTACCTATGGCAGACCAGCACAGCCGCCCGAGGCCCCCCTCCCCGAGCCTTTGATCACTCCCACAAGAGTGATTCTGCAGGCTCAACACATAAACCGGCGATCACATTTTTAGCCCGCAAACTTTTAGGGGTTAATACCTGTTTCGTACGGGGCTCTGCTGCTGGTGGTCTGTCAAGCAGATACGATACTTTTCTTTAAATTAGGCAACTGCCATAAAATTCCAATTAATGAATGAAACCCGGAAGTACGGCTTACGTCAGACGCTGAAGAGGCAAAGATGGCGCGGCACATTTAAAAGGACACCCACGAATGAAGACAAACACTCCTGATGAAGCCTAATACGGCGAAACGCGTTGAGTGACGAATTTCTGGACTTTATATTTGATTTTACCAGCACTACTACTTCTGGTTTTATATATATATTTTATATTCTTTTATTTTATATTCTGAATCATTTTATAGCTGTTTCCTTTATCTGAACCAGCTTAGTAATATTAAGTAATAAATATATTTTTAAATATACTTATGTTGTGGACAGTCACTGTATGACAAACTGCTACACATATGAGCATATAATCACCGGTTTCACTGGCTGGAGGACCACACAGACAGGACCAGTTTGTGACCAGTAACTACGGGCTCATTTATACCCTACTGAGTGTAAGTACACTTCCACCTTTTGCGTTTCCTGCGCCTTGAAACGTTAATACACCATTGGATCCTTTTTGTGTTTTTTCCTTGGATACACATTTCTCATTGTGGATTCCCATTGTGGACCCTCACGTGACCCCTGCTACTCTCTGAACAACAGAGAAACACTGTGAGTGCAATTCTGTGACAGGCAGGGCACATTATACTTTATCATACATCTGCACTATATATTTCTCTTGTTTTTTTTCATTATTATTTTGGATGATCACTGGATGGAATACATGAGCGCCCCCTAGTGTACCTTGGCTTGTCTTCAACACCTGGAGAGTGTTTTAAGGGTTGCTGCCGTGTCATTCTATATATACAAAAGGAAAGTCCCTATTCTCTTAGTTTTATACTTTCCACTCCTCTTACTGGTTATCATACTATCTTTTATACCTACACATAAAATTCCAATTAGCCAGGAGAATGTAGTCCATATGAAGTGTACCAAAACTTAGAGTGGAGTAAATCTAATAATTATTACAAAACTAAATTTATTTTGCCAATGAAACCTATTTAACAAACTCATCTATCTGAAGCAGGACATATGAAACCCCTATCTTCCATCATACACTTGGTTTCAATAATTCTTAATGTGAAAAAATAATTGTAAATGAAACATTTTATCTCAGAAAAACTTCCCAATGCTGGCTTAGACTGGCAGAAGATGACAGACTTTTTACATCTTTCAAAAAGTAGCATTAAGGTCCTTGTAATTAACTAACTGGTATGTAATGCCTTCGCTTATCTGATCTTTCTATTAGACTTGGGCGCCGACTCCTGTGTTCGATTTGGGCGAGTATTTGTGCACATTCTTCGTGTTTATTGTAGAAGGGGTTAATACAGGGTTAACGCGGTACGCACTACACAGCAGCTTTGGCGCCAGGATTTTAAATGTCCATGCGAGCAACTCTATTGGTCGCCGGCAGGGGCCTCTTCTGCCATCAACCAATGAAGTGCACCTGTACTTCATTGGCTGATGGCAGACGAGCCCCCTGCTGGTGACCAGTTGGTTGATGCCAGAGGGGCCCCCTGCAGGCGACCAATAGACTCACTCGCAGGGCCCTTTAACTCCTGATGGCGAGCCTACGGATTTCCGCTCCTTTTAACCCCTGCGATGCTGAGTAGATAAGGTAGGCTAGATGGGGAAGGGACCAGGGAGATTACTAAACGAAGACTAACACTAAGATTCTTTTGTTGTGTGCCTTCGTCTTTGTCTACGTTGTGCCGCCGACATGTTCATATGGTGGGTATTCGGGCTGAACAACGAAAACTCACCCTTCTTGTTCGTTTTCATGTTCGCCCGAATACGAATGCACAAGTCTACTTTCTATACAGTCAGATGTAGATATCAATGTGTTAAATCAGTAATAGACTTAGTTCTTACTTAGATCAGGTTGTGTTGGGGAGAGATTGTATTATATAGTCAACTATTATAATATGTATATTTGGTGCCTGATATTAGTTGTAGTTTAGCCTTTTAAGCGTTGTTATATTAAAAAAATAAAAAATAAATAAATACAGAAAGCTATGAGCTACAAGTAGAGCTACGCTTTTATCTAACTTAAAAACTATTTGTAACCAACTAACAATAAAAAAAAGTTTTAATTTTTTTTCTGTTAGAGAACATTTCTCCATGAATTACGAAAACCCTCCACCTTATGCGAATCCAGGACCAACTGCTCCTTACCCATCATATGGTCAGCAGCCATGCAACCCAGTTCCAAACCAATATTCTGGTTATCCTCCAGCACCTGTAGGATACCAGCCAGGTCAACCAGGCTTTCAAGGATATCCTCAATATGGATGGCAAGGAGGCCAACCCCCCCCACAAATGTATGGGGATGGACCTAAAAACACAGGTAACTCTTAGAAATGTAATGCCAACTGCATTCCAATTACTAATAAAAAAAAAATATATGCGATTTTGACATTGCAGCAAGTTAACGGTTGATTAAACTTGTACTTTACATATTTTTTATATAGAACCAGCAAAAAAATGGTACAAAGGAAAAGAGGGCCATGGTCTTGCGAGTTTAGAATCTAATGGGAATTGGTACTAAAGAGGTGTTTGTATACATGTGAATGAGTGTATGTAAATGTGAATTTGTATCTGTCTTGTATCTTTTGCCTTGCCTTACCCTGACTGTTATTCAGCTTCATTGCTGGCTGGCCTGCTTAATTATTTATTTATTCAGGTATTCCACCCTTAGCATCTGTATAATCCCTTTGTTTGTCCTTTGATCTGTCAATATTGAATTATTGGTACCCTGTTAGCTATAACCCCCTCTCCCCATGTGTCTCTGATTTTATTGCGGGGTAATTAACCAATTGGTACATACCTAACAAGCAGCCATCCCTATATCAGTAGTGACATTGGAGGCACAGGCCACATTCCATCTGTGTGCCACTTTCCATCCAAGTGCCACTATCTGGGAGTTGACCAAGGGAGTTCACCAAGGAGGACAACAAGGAAGGACACAGAGGAACCGGTAGACTCCCTGCAATCAATTACCCGCAGAACTGTCTAGTGCTACCAACTGCTCACTGTGCATGCTCCACTCCCACTCCATTACCATCGCCATTCGCCTCCAATTACCATGTTTAGAATCCTCTTGTTCCTCCTTTCCCTTTCCTCTATTGTTTGTAAAATCATCTCTCTCCAACCACCAGCTACCCCACACTGTCTGCATTGCACCTTCAATACTTTCTTCTCCCCTTCTCTCATCCCAAGCGCTTCTCAACTTCACCTCCTCCCTTCCCCTCACCCCCAGAAATCCCTCCGCTCACACAAGTCCTATTCCCACCTCCTCTCACTCTCTATTCTACTTCTTCTAGCTGCTGGGGATATCTCCCCAAACCCTGGGCCTCCCTTGGTGCTTTCTTCCTCATCCTCTCCCAGTCAACATTCCAGAAACCTAAATAATCTTGTCCACATACCCTGCCGCTCTTCCTACCCCCCCATTCACCATTGCTCTCTGGAATGCACGTTCTGTCTGTAACAAACTAACAGCCCTACATGACCACTTGGTCTCTAGTTCCTTACACCTTCTTGGTCTAACTGAAACCTGGCTAACCTCTTCTAACACTGCCTCTCCCGCTGCTCTCTCCTATGGTGGCCTACACCTCACTCACACTCCCAGACCTGATGACAAGAAGGGTGGAGGGGTGGGCTTCCTACTCTCCCCTACTTGTACTTTTTAACCTATTCCCTCTGCCCCATCACTCTCTCTTTTTCCTCATTTGAAGTCCATGCTATCCGACTATTTCATCCCATCTCCATACGCATTGCTGTTATATATCGCCCCCCCTGGCCCGGCTAACATCTTTCTTGATCACTTCTCCTCATGGCTCCCTCTCTTCCTCTCCTCTGATGTTCCTTCTGTTGTCCTTGGGGATTTCAACATACCAGTTGACACCCCATTGAGTCCCATGGCTTCAAAATTTCTTTATATCACTTCCTCTTTTGATCTCCAACAACACATTAACTCCCCTACTCATGATGATGGTAACACCCTGGACCTAATTTTTTCTAGTATGTACTCTCTCACTAACCTTTCAAATTCCCCTTTCCCCCTCTCTGACCACCACTTCCTTTCCTGCTCTCTAATTTTGCCTCATACTCGCCCCCTTACACCCCAACCCCACCTAACCAGAGACCTCAGCTCTATTAACCTTCAGGACTTCTCAATGCCACTCTCATATCTGCTCTTGAGCATGTAGCACCAGCTACTACTCGCTCCTCACAACGGTCACATTTCCAACTGTAAGGACTTACCTGGCTCTCCGGTCCCGCTCCATGGCTGCTCCCGCGACGCTTCCTCAGGCGGCTTCCCGGGCAGCGAGTACCACCGCTACCCGGTCCGCGTACAGGTACCACAGCCACCGTGTGGTCAAAACTTAATATTGCACGTTACATTTGTAACATGCCTTTATAACCTCTTCATGCAGGACACGCCTCCTCCTCTCCCTATTTAAACCCGGAATTCCTCTTCTGGATCACCCTTGGTTGGTGTATTTTTGCTATTTGCTTGTGCATTAGATTGTGACTGACTGCTCCGGTTTGACTTGGCTTGTTGACCTCGTTCCTGTCTCCTGATTCCTGCTCGTCTGGTATTGATTCGGCTTGTTGACCTCGTCTCTGGATTCTGATTTGGCTTATCCTGATTACCTGTCTGACCCGGTTGGTTCTCTGACTTTCTGGTTCCTGTTTGGCCTGGCCCACTCCGCCATCTGGGGTCCTACCTCACCAAACCATTACAGTACCAAGGGTCACCATGGACCCCGCAAAGATGACTACCTGTGAAGCCCGTATTGAAAGTCTGGATCATCGCATGGACCAGTTTGCTCAGGCTTTGCAAACACTCCTGGCGAGGACTGATCCAGCACGTGGTCCTCCTCCTGTGCCCGCTGCTGCACCTGTTGCTGTTCCACCGCCTGCTGACCCAGGTCATCATACCCTCCGTTTACCTCCTCCCAGATATGGAGGAGATCCTGCTATCTGTCGTGGATTCCTCAATCAGTGCTCCATTCACTTTGAGATGTCTCCCTACTTGTTTCCTTCCGACGGAGCCCGTGTGGGGTATGTCATCTCCCTACTCACTGACAGGGCTCTGGCCTGGGCAACTCCCCTTCGGGAACGCAACTCTCCAGTGGTCAACAATTATAATGACTTTGTAACCACTTTCCGTCAAGTATTTGACAGGCCAGGTTGCGGCCATATTGCCTCGTCAAGTCTCTTCTCACTGCGTCAGGGTACACGCAGTTTATCGGACTATGCCATTGAATTCCGTACCCTGGCTGCAGAAGTGGCATGGAACCAACGACACCTTGGTTGCTGCCTTCACTAATGGCCTATCTGAACGCCTGAAAGATGAGGTAGCAGCCCGAGACCTGCCCACGGGCTTGGAAGAACTCATTGCCTACGTTGGCCACATTGATGTGCGCCTCCGGGAACGCCAGGTACAGCGAGATCGCCAAAGGAGGGCTCCAGTGCGTTTTGCGCCACGTCCGGCTGCTTCTGACTCTGCTTCTCTTCCGCCTGAAGAGCCCGTGCAGATCTGCTCCACACATCTCTCCGGCACCAACAGGACCTCTGTATGTACTGTGGCAAACAAGGTCATTATGTGCGCTCCTGCCCTGTGAAGCCGGGAAACTACAGGGCCTAAGGAGGATTGAGGAGTCTCCTCTAGGCCTTCCTGCTGTTTTTCCCCACGACCCGACATCGCGTATGTTTGTGCCTGCTGCTCTCAGAGTCCAGGAGAGAACCATTCTAGCCCCAGCCCTTATTGACTCTGGGGCCGCCAGAAACTTTATCGACCGCGACGTCTGCAGGCTCCACAACATTCCCTTGCAGGAGAAACCCTCACCGGTTTTTGTGGAGGCAATCGATGGGCGGCCTCTCCTACCTGCAGCGGTGACCCATGACACTACACCGCTTCGTCTCCAAATAGGCTTTCTCCATAAAGAGACTGTGGTTCTACATGTAATATCTTCTCCGGCTGCTCCCATAGTGTTGGGCTACCCTTGGCTGCAGCTACACAACCCAGACATCAATTGGTCCACCCATGAGATCACCTCCTGGCGGTGTACCACTTGCATTTCACCTCAACCCTGTGTATTGAAGGTTGCCTCCTTAGGAACCACCATCTTACGTCCACAATATCAGACTTTTGCTGATGTGTAAGACAAAAAGGAAGCTGACTCCTTGCCTCCACACCGTCCTTACGATTGTCCCATCGACCTGCTTCCTGGCACCGTACCCCCACGGGGTAGGGTGTATCAGTTATCCCCGGCTGAGGCAGAAGCTATGGAGACTTATATCCGTGAAAATCTCCTAAAAGGCTTTATCCGCCGCTTCACGTCGCCCGTCGGCGCGGGATTTTTATTTGTTTCCAAGAAGGATGGAGGTCTACGTCCGTGCATCGACTATCAAGGTCTTAATCGAATCACCATAAAAAACACTTAACCTTTGCCGCTCATCTCTGAGTTGTTTGACCGTCTCAAAGGCTCGAAAGTTTTCACGAAATTAGATCTACGGGGTGCTTACAACCTCATTCGTATCCGTCAGAACGACGAGTGGAAGACGGCTTTTAACACCCGCTCTACAGTACAGTAATGCCATTCGGGCTCTGTAACGCCCTGGCTGTTTTTCAGGACTTTGTAAATTACTGTTTTCGGGATTATCTGCATCAATTCGTTGTCATCTATCTTGATGACATTCTAATCCATTCACCTGACCTGCTTTCACATCGAACTCACGTAAAGAAGGTTCTGACACGTCTTCGTGAAAACCGGTTGTACGCAAAACTAGAGAAATGTGAATCTGAAGTCAACCGTGTATCCTTCCTAGGTTACGTCATTAGCGGTACAGGGTTTGAGATGGATCCTGACAAGCTCCAGTCCATTCTGCAATGGCCTCAACCACAGGGACTTAAAGCCCTACAGAGATTTCTCGGGTTTGCCAATTATTATCGCTGATTCATCCGGGACTTTTCCAAAGTGGTAGCTCCTTTGACCGATCTCACCAAGAAGGAAGCTGACTGCCATAACTGGCCTACCGCTGCAGTCCAAGCCTTCCATAAACTAAAGACCCTGTTTGTGTCCGCTCCGATCCTCGTACATCCTGATGTATCTCAACCCTTCGTAATCGAAGTAGATGCTTCGGAAATCGGGGCCGGAGCAGTATTGTCCCAACGCAAAACGTACGAAGGGCCTCTACACCCCTGTGGCTTCTTCTCTAAACGATTTTCTCCTGCGGAGAGGAACTATGACATAGGCAATCGTGAACTACTGGCAGTGATTCTCGCCCTTTCTGAATGGTGTCACCTTCTGGAGGGCTCCGGTATTCCTGTAACCCTCCTCACGGATCACAAGAACCTCCAGTATATTGGCGATGCCAAGCGACTAACACCTCGACAAGCACAATGGTCCCTTTTCTTATCCCGCTTCAATTACATAATCTCCTATCGTCCGGGGTCCAAGAATACCAAGGCCGACGCTTTATCACGTATGTTCTGTACTGCCTCAGAGGAGAAACCTGACCCAGAACCCATCGTACCTACTAACCGTATCATCTCTGCTGTCGCTCTTGCCGTTTCCTCTCCCCTTCTGCAACGAATTCAAGCCAGTCAACCCTCTGCTCCAGCCCAGACCCCTTCTGACAAGTTGTTCGTGTCCCCTGTATACCGTGAGAAGATACTCCAGTTGCACCACACCACAAAGTTTGCAGGCCACCTTGGTCTCCGGCGCACCTGTCAGGCTCTAGGCTGACGTTTTTGGTGGCCCACCTGGAGACAGGACGTTGCAGACTTCCTTAAATCTTGCCACACTTGTGCTACGACCAAGACCCCCAGGACTCCTCCTTCCGGTCTGCTATTGACTTTTCCAGTACCCAGTCGTCCCTGGACCCACATCGCCATGGACTTCATAGTGGAGCTATCTCCCTCTCATCGCTACACCACTATACTTACTGTTGTTGACCGGTTCTCCAGGATGGTTCATTTCGTGCCTCTCGTCAAATTACCGACAGCTAAGGAGCTTGCAGTCATTTTCGTCAGAGACATTGTACGACTCCACGGCCTTCCCCAGGTGATTGTTTCCGATCGTGGAGTCCAGTTTGTTTCCCGTTTCTGGAGAGCCTTCTGCAAAGCTGTGGGTATCACCCTTTCCTTTTCCACGGCTTATCACCCCCAAACCAATGGAGCGGCTGAATGATCCAACCAACGCCTTGAACAGTATTTGCGGGCTTTCATTAATGACAACCAGAACGATTGGGCTAACCTTCTTCCACTTGCGGAGTTCGCCCTAAACAATGCGGTACAAGGCTCTACCCAGCATACACCTTTTTACTGTGTCTATGGTTTCCACCCGACTGTTCTTCCTGCGGGATCCCCTGATTCGAGAGTTCCTGCGTTGGATGACCATCTTAAGCGGCTAACTTCAGTGTGGTCCTTTGTCTGTTCTGCGTCCATTGCTGCCTCTCAGGATCAAAAGAAGTACTATGATCGCAGACGGTTACCAGCCCCCACTTACATGCCCGGGACAAAGTCTGGCTATCAACCCGACATATACACCTACGTACTTCCTCCAAAAAACTGGCTCCTTGCTTTATTGGACCTTATTCCGTCCGCCGTCGTATCAACCCTGTTACCTATGAACTGGACTTGCCTCGCAACCTCCATATTCCTCGTACATTTCACGTTTCCCTCCTGAAGCCGGTGGTATTTAACCGTTTTTCCCGGACGCTGGCCAGTCCTGGTCCTGTTTCGGTCTCCTCCATGGATGATTATGAGATGCGTTCCATCCTGGATTCTCGCTTCTTCCAGGGTACCCTCCAATACCTTGTACACTGGAAGGGATACGGACCGGCGGAAAGAGCCTGGGTGCCTGCCTCTGAAGTCCACGCTCCTCGTCTGGTTCGTCACTTTCATGTCAGGTACCCCCGGAAACCCGGTGGGGGTCCTGGTCGCCCTTCGAGCGGTTCTCGAGGGGGGGGTATTGTAAGGACTTACCTGCCTCTCCGGTCCCGCTCCATGGCTGCTCCCGCGACGCTTCCTCCTCAGGCGGCTTCCCGGGCGGCGATTACCACCGCTACCCGGTCGGCGTCTTCACCGCATGGCCGACCACGCGGCAAACAGATACCACAGCAACTTAATATTGCATGTTACATTTGTAACATGCCTTTTATAACCTCGGATGACCTCTTCATGCAGGACACGCCTCCTCCTCTCCCTATTTAAACCCGGAATTCCTCTTCTGGATCACCCTTGGTTGGTGTATTTTTGCTATTTGCTTGTGCATTAGATTGTGACTGACTGCTCCGGTTTGTTGGCTTGTTGACCTCGTTCCTGTCTCCTGATTCGGCTCCTGATTCCTGCTCGTCTGGTATTGATTCGGCTTGTTGACCTCGTCTCTGGATTCTGATTTGGCTTATCCTGATTACCTGTCTGACCCGGTTGGTTCTCTGACTTTCTGGTTCCTGTTTGGCCTGGCCCACTCCGCCATCTGGTGTCCTACCTCACCAAACCAACCCTGGCACACGACTACTCTGCTCTTAACCTTGATAAAGAATCCTATTTCACCTCCCTCATCTCCTCCCTGTCCCACAACCCTAAACGACTCTTTAATACTTTCAATTCCCTGCTTCGACCGATCCCTCCTACCCCCTCCACTAACCTTAATGCATCTGACTTTGCCACATTCTTCAATAATAAAATTCAAACTATCAGAGATGACATAGTCACCTCCCTCTGACTACGCACCCCCCTTCCCACTGACCTCTTCTCCCCTCACTACGTTAACTCATTTCTCTGCTGTCACTGAAGAGGATGTACATGCTCTTCTTCTTTCCTCTCGTCCAACTACATGCCCCCTTGACTCCATCCCTTCCCATCTCACCCAGTCTCTTTCATCTACCCTTGTCCCTACTCTAACTCATATCTTCAACCTCTCCCTCACTACTAGATCTGTCCCATCGTCCTTCAAGCATGCTACCATTACTCCTATCTTGAAAAAGTCCTCCCTCGACCCGACTGGTCTCTCCAACTACCGTCCCATCTCTCTGCTTCCTTTCACCTCCAAGCTTCTTGAAAGAATTGTTTATATACAACTAACTAAGTTTCTAGACTCCAACTGCCTGCTTGACCCTCTTCAATCTGGTTTTTTGCCCTCGACACTCTACTGAGACCGCCCTTACTAAAGTTACTAATGACTTACTCACTGCTAAATCCAAGGGTCACTACTCCATGCTAATGCTACCGGACCTTTCTGCTGCTTTTGACATGGTGGACCACCCTCTTATCCTTCAAAAGCTTTATGATCTTGGGCTCCGTGATACTGCTCTCTCATGGCTCACTTCCTACCTCTCTGATCGTACCTTCAGTGTCTCTTTCTCCAGTAACACTTCCCCTCCCCTCCCTCTCTCAGTTGGGGTACCCCAAGGCTCAGTTTTAGGACCCCTTCTGTTCTCTCTTTACACTTCCTCCCTTGGCAAACTGATCTCATCCTTTGGCTTTCAATACCACCTGTACGCTGATGACACCCAGATCTATCTATCCTCCCCTGATCTCTCTCCCCCTGTCTTAGATCGTGTAACTAACTGCCTTGCATCTGTCTCTAGCTGGACGTCTGAACGTTTTTTGAAACTCAACCTCTCCAAAACGGAACTCCTCATCTTCCCTCCCTCCAATGCTAAGATTCCCCCATCTATCTCCCTCAATGTTAATGGTGTTATCATCTCCCCTTCTACTCATGCACGCTGTCTTGGTGTCACCCTTGACTCCGACCTTTCGTTCACACCCCATATTCAGTCTGTCGCTAAAAACTGTCGCCTTCATCTTAAAAACATTGCCCGCATCCGTCCCTTCCTAACACAGGATGCCACTAAGGCTCTTGTCCATGCCCTGATTATCTCCCGTCTTGACTACTGTAACTCTATCTTAGCCGGTCTCCCTCTTAACCGTCTCACCCCTCTACAATCCACCATGAATGCTGCTGCCAGACTTATCTTTCTCTCGCATTGCTTTACTAACGTCTCTCCCCTCTGTCAGTCTCTTCACTGGCTGCCTGTGCGCTTCAGGGTTCATTTCAAAATCCTCACTCTTACTTCCAAAGCCCTTCACAGTAGTTCCCCTACCTACATCTCCTCACTCATCTCTAAATACACTCCTAACCGGTCTCTCCGCTCATCGAACGATCTCCTTCTGTCCTCTCCTCTGATTTCTAGCTCTCATGCCCGCTTACAAGATTTCTCAAGGGCTGCCCCTATCCTCTGGAATGCCCTCCCCCAGTCTATCCGTTTCTCCCCCTGCCTTTATTCCTTCAAAAAATCCCTCAAGACCCACTTCTTTAAGGATGCTTACAACATAGCACATTAACCCCTTTCCTTCCATATTCCTTTAGCTTACCCTTCCTACTCCCTCCCCTGAAATACTGTTACTTTTATTAGCGTGGCTGGTCTATCCCCAACAGTGGCACTTTTAACTTTTACCTTTTGTGTAATACAACCCAACTCCCTCTAGACTGTAAGCTCGTTTGAGCAGGGCCCTCCTCACCTGTTGTCTCTGTTAGTGAATTTGTTACATACTACTTATGTCTGGTCTACCCATTGTATAGCGCTACGGAATTAGATGGCGCTATATAAAACAATAAATAATAATAATAATGTCTGTGTATATTTGGATGTATGTATAAGTTACTGTATAAAATAATGTAAACAAGCACAATAGATGGTACAGTATTGTAATTACAATGTTTAAATTACAATAATGGGGCTGTTGTGGGACAATATATAGGCTGTGGTACTGTACTGGGGCTGTGGGGACAATATGACCAGGGGCTGGGGGCTCTGAAATCAGAGAGTAGAGATCTGGCATATGACATTCAATCTGACAGAGGACTATAGCATATAACTGAAGGTAGGGGATATGAGAGTGGGTTGAGAATAAACCGATAACAAACATGTAAATCTTTATATTTTCCTGGGTTTCACATTTGTTTTGTTTTTGAATCTCCATTAGCACTAGGGGAACGTTCATGAATGATCTTTTCAATTAGGGTAATGTGGTGGGCAGTAGAAGAATTAGCAGAATTCTAGCACTTAGAGGAATGGAGGCAAATATGAGTATGTGCCAGTCGGGTGTGAAATGCATTAAGCTCCCTGTGCGCTAGAACTGGCGTACTAATTAAACTTGCCTACCTGCATATCATGGTTGTGTAGCAACATAATAGTTCACAAAATATGAGCACTTTACTGCATTTTTGTTTTCATTTATTTCAGCCTTCCAGAATTATATTGTTAAAAATGCTGGATTTTTTTTTTCTCCTTCAGGGTTGATAGCAGTAAGTTAGACATTTGCAGCAAACCTTTTTGTTGCTTTGGCAGCTTAAAAAGACAAATAGTCCCTAATTTTCTTGGGCAGTCCTTAGAACAAACTGTTGGTTTTCCCCTTTCCCCACCAGAGCTTTATTTAGACCACCTACAGCTTTTTGTACAAAGTGCTGTATTCATCCTTTGTACCTATATAAAAAAGGGACAGGCTTTTCTATGTGTGCAACAGCAGGTGATGTTATAACCTCACCCACGTATTGTTGACACAGCTATATGTGACATCACCTCTTGTTGCGACTGGGGCTAAAGGGTTAGGTCGATGTCTCTACACAGGGACAGGTTGCTCAATGCTCTGCATGGGGTAGACTGGTTCAGGCGGATCTGGATGCAGTCTCCTGCAGTCTTAGATGACTTGGGTACCATCTACAGGCATAGAACTAACAGGATCTGGCAAGTGTCAAGGAATCTCAAAACTGGCAGACGCAGCAGACATAAACAAGTTTAGACTAGCTAATGTCATACGAAATCAGGACCAAACGCTGTACAGATGGATGAGACAGAGTCAAAAACCAGTATCCAGTATGCAAAAACCCGGACTTTAATTGGCTATATGCAACTTTGTAAATACACAGATAATAAGATATAATAGAACATTAATAAATCATTAATAATAATAATACAATCAATAACTTGTTTGCATAAGACCAGGAACTGAATCTGTGGCCAGGAAAACAATGGTGCAGGAAGGGAAGCCTGGAGCAACCCTGATTTATAAAGGCTGTTAATTACCGGATGAGCCACAAGTATGTTGGGAACCGCTAAGGTTCACATGTCCATGAGACCCCAGTGACCCAAAACCACCTGGTGGCGGTGAGTGTAGATGGGTTCAAATCCCAATTGTTACTAACACATGTGTTCCATTGTCTCAGTATGGGACTTGATAAAAATTTTAGTAACTATCTGCAGAGGATGGTAGATACCGATGACGTGTTGAAACCTACCTGATGGCATTTAAGAGGAAAGAG